>NC_090646.1:224029119-224329119 GCF_040937935.1 Hyperolius riggenbachi
AGATAATTTTTAATCTTCTGTTTAAAATAAAAAAAATACTATCAAAATTATTTTGAGTATTTCCTTGCTTGCTAGTGGTTTAACCACTTCAGGACCATAGGCTTACACCCCCTAGTGACCAGGGTATTTTTTACAATTCAGGCCACTGCAGCTTTAAGGGCTCGCTGCAGGGCCATACAAACCCAGCACACAGGTGATTCCCCCCCTTTTCTGCCCACCAACAGAGATTTCTGTTGATGGGCTCTGATCACTGCACTGCTGCATTGTTTGTTTATTTATTTGGTTTTTCTTTTTTTAAAATAAATTTTGCTATTTTCACTTTTATTTTTGTTGAATGCCTCCCTCCCTCCACCAGTCAATCACAGCAATTGGCTCTCATAGGCATCAGCCTATGAGAGCCGATCGCTCTTTGTGCCTCCCAAGGGGACCGCTGAGTGACACGGTTGTCCCCAGTACAGCGCTGTCGTAGATCGCATGTACAATGTAAATAGAAGGTGGTTTCGCCATCTAACAGTCTCCTAGTGGCCATCACCGCTTGTAGACTGATGACGGAGCACTCTGTAATTCAAGCGGGGATGTGTGCAATCCCCTGAAACCACGCCCACAGGATTTAACACCAATTGGCGTTGAGCAGCCCTGGGGGAGACCCGCATTCATGCCAATTGGCGTGAGGCGGTCTTTAGGTATTTAAAGAGCATTTTATTGTCATGGTGTGAAAATATCACCTAGCTAACTCAAGAGAAAAAGTGAACTGAATAAGGGCCAAAGGCCCGTATGCAATTACCATAACGTTTTCTCCTGAGTTTTCTCCTAGGACAGTGATGGCTAACCTTTCAGAGGCCGAGTGCCCAAACTGCGACCTAACATCGACTTTTTTATCTCTGAGTGCCACTGGGGGAGGGGGGGGGGGGGTCGCGCGGCGCCGAAAAATGGGCATGGTCATGATATTGTATGGGCGGAGCTAACATAATGATGTAACAGCGAGGCATAAGAAAGCAGTGTTTACGCCATGATGTGGTGAAACGAGGATTCACATCATGGGTGTGCAGAAACTGTGTGATGTTATTTATACCCGCCGTAACCCCAAAGCAGCAAATATAGCCAACTATGACCATTAAGGGCTCATTCACACTATTTGCTGCACTGTCAGTTTTGACGCAACGCACATAATGTAAGATTCATATGGTAACATGAAAGTCAATAGACTTCCATGTTACCATTCACACTACAGGTGTGCGTTCCCATGCGTTACAACGTGCATTCCGTGCGATCACTGTGCGTTGGCAGCGCATGCATGAAATCGCATTCGTGCATACGTTCTGTAGTGTGAATGAGCCCTTAATAATAAATGCAGCAAGTTACCCCAGACACCAGAAAATAAACGCAATGTGTGCAACATTTCAGCAGAAAATAATGCAATGTGGGCCACATTGCACCAGAAAACAAACGCAGTGGGCCACATTTCACCAGAAAACAAACAGCGGGCAGCATTTCACTAGAAAACAAACAGTGGGCCACATTTCACCAGCAAACAAACGCAGTGGGCCACATTTCACCCGGAAAACAAACGCAGAGGGTAGCATTTCACCAGCAAACAAACGCAGTGGGCCACATTTCACCAGAAAACAAACGCAGTGGGTAGCATGTCACAGGACATAAACACAATGTGACAAAACATTTTACCAGAAAATAACACAGTGGGCCGCATTTTACCTGAAAAAAAAAAAAGTAATGTACTCACCTGACAGAAGTCTTCTCTCTCGGCTGGACTCTGGCGCGCATCTCCCCCGGACGTTCCTCCTGCAGTCTCCCGCGCTGCCGCTGACAGGCAGAGTGCAGGGCTACGGGAAGATGGTGCCTGAAGCCCTGCACTGGAGACACAAATAGTCTCCAGTACAGGGCTTCAGCAGCCATCTTGCTGTAGCCCTGGTCTGCCTCCCGGGAGACTGCGGGGCTGTGGGATATGAACTGGTGCGGCGGCGTCTAGTAGACGCTGCGGCCAGTTCATAAACAGCGGTGGCGTGCCAGCAGATTAGGCTACGCGTGCCATAGGTTCGCCACCGCTCTCCTAGGAGATAATTTTTCATTTTCTATTTAGAATAACTTTTCAGAACTTTGCAATTTGAAGAGTATTGAAAAGTAGGCTAAAAAGCAGGCTCAAATTCTTGTAATTATTTCCTTACTTGCTAGTGGTTTAAAAAGCATTTTATTGACATGTTTGAAAATATCACCTAGGAGCAAACTCCTAGGCTCATATGCAAATACTTTTTACTCCTGGGTTTTCTCCTAGGTAATATTGTCACACTTTATCAATAAAATGCAGTTGAAGCCAACAGCAAGCAAGAAAATATTTTTTTCAGTTGCAGAGTGCTGAAAAGTTATTTTAAACAGAAGATAAAATATTACCTCCTAGGAGAAAACTTAGATGAAAAAGTAAATTGCATATGGGCCATAGTGTCACATAGAACTGCTGTAAGGGAAGTGCCTAGGGAAGTGCTTATAATACAGTATTCCATCAGTGTATTTCTACATGCTGTATCTGTTACTCACTGGAAACACACTATTCATAATAAAATATCATTCCTCCCTATGTTTGAGTCATGTCATTCAGATTACGACATACAATAGAATTTGAGAGAAAAGTATGTCAACAGCAAAAAAAAAAAGTGTTGGAAAGTGTGCTCATTATAAAATTGGTGGAAAAATATATGGCGTGTTGATACAGAGCAGCACAAAAGCTTCCCATTGTATGTCTGACTGGGGCACTAAAGGCACAGTGTTGTGAATTGGGCAAGTATCCTCACAAGTCTGCTATGTGGACGTTGGTGCTGCTGAGGCAGGACACCTGCTAGTGGAGGAACATGCAACTCAGCCACTATACATCAGTGCCATGAAGCGGAACATCCACTCCCCAGCTATTCATTACTCCATCACTACATCTACCACCAGTCTCATATCTATCATTTCTCTCACTAAGGTCAGTAAGAATTTTCCTGCAAAATATATTGCAGAGACTAAAACTGGAGCATTCTGAATTTATTATTGAATTTAAAAGTGCTAACTTACTGTAAAATTGCTAACATATTTTCCTGAAATATGTAGTTTTTTATTTATAGCATTGACATTTTGAACTGTACATCACAGAGTACATAAAATAAATTACATCACTCACTGTCCCTGATAGAGGCCCACAACCTAATGTTTCTACCACACCTTAGACTCGGAGCACACTTTTTGAGTTGCACTGCGTTTTTGTTTGCATTTTCCATGTTCAATTTTTTTTTTTAAATGCGTTATTGTGCATTCTTATAAATTGTGGCAAATGCAGGAACCAGAAGCATGCAGCCACGTTATTTAACCTATTTTGGTTCCTAGACGTAGAAACTACGTCCAGGAACCATGCTCGCTACCGAGCGCTCCCGCGGCCGATCGCACGCGTGCACGCGCGCTCCCGGCCCGCGGTTCATTAGCCAGGCAATCAGTGAATCGGGCTATGGTGCCCGATCACTGATTCCTCTCCCTCGCTGAAAAAGCGACAGCTTCTCTCGGAAGCTGCGCCTTTTCTGGCTGTTACCTCCCCCATGCGTCGCTCTAAGCGTGTGTTACGCTTAGAGTGACGTCATGTAAACAAACTCATGGCCGCCATCTTGTGGCTAAAAAGTAATACACAACTAAAAGTAAAAAAAAATGAAAATCAACACACATTTACATTATAAATCTATTGTTTACCTCCCACCCTCCCAAAACTACCCAAATAAAATGTTTAATATAAAAAAAAAAACATTACAATAAAAAAAAGAACCATGTAAATATTTACCTAAGGGTCTAAACTTTTTAAATATCAATGTAAAGATGAAATATTTCTATATTTTTTTTATTTTAAACTTGTAAATAGTGATAGATGCAAAACGGAAAAAATGCACCTTTATTTCCAAATAAAATATTGTTGCCATACATTGTGATAGGGACATAATTTTAACGGTGTAATAACTGGGACATATGGGCAAATACAATATGTGAGTTTTAATTATGGAGGCATGTATTATTTTAAAACTATAATGGCTGAAAACTGAGAAATAATCAATTTTTTCTGTTTTTTTCTTATTCTTCCTGTTAAAATGCATTTACAGTAAAGTGGCTCTTAGCAAAATGCACCCCCCAAAGAAAGCCTAATTGGTGGCGGAAAAAACAAGATATAGATCAGTTCATTGTGATAAGTAGTGATAAAGTTAAAGGCTAATGAATGGGAGGTGAACATTTCTCAAGTGAAAACGACGGAACGCGAATGGGTTAACGCAAAGCAGATGCAAAAATAAATAGATGAATGAATGCAGAATCTTCTGCAGCCCCAAGAAAGACAATACAAGCACAGTGCTCTGCATTTGATGCTACCATCAAAGTGCCAGTGATTAGCCAGATGAACCTTGGACAAGCTGATAATGACCACCTCTGCCTAGAATCCAGCATGTGTACAGCAGCCCCCGATGGCCCCTGACCATGCAGCCAGAAACTCGCCTGGTGGATCACTTTAGCTGCTGCACCCGACCCCATTGTTCTACTCAATTTACCCCACACAATGTCACTTCCGTGCTGCTGCACCCCACCCTATTGTTCTACTCAATTTACCCCACACAACGTCACTCCCATGCAGCTCCACCCCACCCCTCCCACATCCCAGATAGAGCAGAACACGTTGCTCATTTGCAAAGCGAGCAACGTGTGAGCTCCCGATCCCTGTCGGGTGACATTAAATGAGCATGTACAGTGGGATGCGAAAGTTTGGGCAACCTTGTTAATAGTCATGATTTTCCTGTATAAATCATTGGTTGTTAAGATAAAAAATGTCTGTTAAATATATCATATAGGAGACACACACAGTGATATTTGAGAAATGGAATAAAGTTTATTGGATTTACAGAAAGTGTGCAATAATTGTTTAAACAAAATTAGGCAGGTGCATACATTTGGGCACTGTTGTCATTTTATTGATTCCAAAACCTTTAGAACTAATTATTGGAACTCAAATTGGTTTGGTAAGCTCAGTGACCCCTGATCTACACACACAGGCGAATCTAATTATGAGAAAGAGTATTTACGGGGGTCAATTATCCACCTTTTGCGCAATTTTCGATTTTTCAATTTTATTTGGTAGCGCACCCAGGCTATGCATATACATAGGTTAGGATTTAGTTAGTGTTAGGCCCCTCCCATAGAGGATTGACTTCTTCGCAGTGGGAGGGACGAGTACTTAATAGGTTGCATGCAAGCTGTTAATGGAAACCAACATCCTCCTCTAGTGGTAGACAGGTCATGTGTATGCTCGGTGTGTATTCGACCCCACAAGTGGGGCTTGCACGCTTTTGCAGGTAGGCACTAATCTGTTTTTAAGTAGCGCTGCTTATTTCCTTGCTATGTACGAATCTAATTATGAGAAAGAGTATTTACGGGGGTCAATTATAAGTTCCCAACCTCTTTTAATTTTCTCTGAAGAGTAGCAACATGGGGGCCTCAAAACAATTCTCAAATGACCTGAAGACAAAGATTGTTCACCATCATGGTTTAGAGAAAGGATACAGAAAGCTGTCTCAGAGATTTCAGCTGTTTGTTTCCACAGTTAGGAACCTATTGAGAAAATGGAAGACCACAGGCTCAGTTTTAAGTTAAGGTTCGAAGTGGCAGACCAAAAAAAATCTCGGCTAGACAGAAGCGATGAATGGAGAGAACAGTCAGAGTCAACCCACAGACCACGAACAAAGACCTACAACATCATCTTGCTGCAGATGGAGTTGCTGTGCATCGTTCGACCATTTGGCGCACTTTACACAAGGAGATGCTGTATGCGAGAGTGATGCAGAGGAAGCTTTTTCTCCGCCTACGCCTACTGCTAAAGCACATTTGGACAAGCCAGCTTCATTTTGGAATAAGGTGCTGTGGACTAGTGGAACTAAAATTGAGTTATTTGGGCATAGCACATGGGGCGCTATGCATGGAGGAAAAATAACACAGCATTCTAAGAAAAACACCTGCTACCTACAGTAAAAGATTGTGGTGGTTCCATCATGCTGTGGGGCTGTGTGGCCAGTGCAGGGACTTGGAATCTTGTCAAAGTTGAGGGACGCATGGATTCCACTAAGTATCAGCCAATTCTGGAGACCAATGTCCAGGAATCAGTGACAAAGCTGAAGCTACGCCGGGGCTGGATCTTTCAACAAGACAGCGACCCTAAACATTGCTCAAAATCCACTAAGGCGTTCATGTAGAGGAACATGTACAACATTCTGGAATGGCCATCTCATTCCCCAGACCTGAATATAATTGAAAATCTGTGGTGTGAGTTAAAGAGAGCTGTCCATGCTCGGAAGCCATCAAACCTGAATGAACTAGTTTAGTGTGAACTAGTGCTTTGTAAAGAGGAATGGTCCAAAATACCTTCAACCAGAATCCAAACTATCATTGGAACCTACAGGAAGCGTTTAGAGGCTGTAATTTCTGCAAAAGGAGGATCTACTAAATATTGATTTCATTTCTTTTTTGTGGTGCCCAAATGTATGTACCTGCCTAATTTTGTTTAAACAATTATTGCACACTGTCTGTAAATCCAATACACTTCATTTACTCAAATATCACTGTGTGTGTCTCCTATATGATATATTTAAGTGACATTTTTTATTGTAACAACCAACGATTTATACAGGAAAATCATGACGATTAACAAGGTTGCCCAAACTTTCGCATCCCACTGTATATAGGCCTATAGGGCCAACCTGAAGTAAAACAGCTTAACCTACAGGATTGTGCTCCTGTGGAAAACACATGCAAACATGGGGAGAACATACAGACCCAGTAGCTTAAAAGAAACCAGAGACCGTATAAAATAAAAGTTTTATACATACCTGGGCAGCCGCCGGAGAGATACGTAGAGAGCGCACTTCTCTTACGTAAGACTGGCCGTGACTGGAGGAAGTTATGGGACCCGGTACCGGCGATACAGAAGGCTGAGAATGGCATGCGCATGGGGCTGGAGGAAGCCCCATGTATGTATAAAACTTTTATTGTACACGGTCTCTGGTACCGGGTGGTCAGACAGTATGCCCCCCCAGCATTACACAACTCCTAACTAAAAGCCATGCAACTTAGTATTGGTCAGTGGGCAGAGCACTGTATTCACTGGCTTCACTCTTTGCACCAATGTTCATTGTTAATTAAAAGGTTAACAAAGCTTTCGAGAAAAGTACTCTTTAAAAAAAAATACTCTGCATTTCGAAGCTTGGCTCTTGCTATTCAATAAGCCAGTACCTATTCAGTAAGGCCCCGTTCACACTTGCGGTTTTGTCAAAACCGCACCGGATGTCCGGACCGCACCGTATCCGGACCGGACCTGATCCGTACGGTTCCTATCCGGATCCGGTCCGGATCCGGTCCGTTTGCATCCGGTTTCCGTGCGGTGTGAACACGGTTGCGGTCCGGATCCGGTTTCTTAAGGAGATAACAACCTGTTATTACCTGGGGTCTGGGAGGTCAGCAGAAGGGTCTGGGGTCATTGTTGGAGACAGGTGGACGTGTGGAGACCATCCGTGGATACAGAGACTGCAGTTGGGACCATGGATCCAGGCATTTTTTACTCGTATACCTGGGAATTCTCTGTTGTTCGCCTCCTCGTTATCAGACTAATCAGACATGTTGCTGCCTAGAGCTCCAGCATGAAATCGCTGCTGCCCCACCTGAACGCTGGGCCCATGTGGTCCCCATCCAAAATGCATAGGAAGTGGGGTAGAACGTCCGGTTTTTGTAGCCAGTGTGTTGTGCGCTCTCCGGTTCTCATTGGTTTCCATTGGCTGGATGGTGCAGTCCGGCTCCGCCCCGGATACGGCTGCCGGAGGAGCCGGACCAAAAAATAGCGCATGTTGGAACGGACGCCGGAGTCCGGATCCGGTCCGGATCCGGTCCGGCTCCGGTCCGGCAGAACGGACGCATGTGAACGGACGCATAGGCTTTCATTGCTATTGCCGTGCGTCCGTTCCGTCCGTTCTGCAAGCGGTCCGGCTCCGGCACGGCGATTCCGGACGGCCACCGCTAATGTGAACCGGGCCTAAGTAGTCCTTTGGTAAAACTCCCTAACACTGCAGGGTGGCTTACTGAGCGCACTAGTGGCTGCAGCTCTCAAGCATTTTGAGTCCAACAGAAGAAAAGCACTATACAAATGTTGGAATTATTATTATTACATGTATATGAGAAGTGCAAAATGTTCACAATACAGCATTTATAGAAAGAGACTGAATACTGACTTAATACTTTGCAAGTATTAATGCCTTTAGGCAAAGTACATGAAATATTAAGAACCAGTGGGTTCTTATTCCCCAGCACACAAATTTGAAACATTGAGTGTTTTTTATTATCAGCCTTAATTAGTTAATGTTCTTTATTAGTGCTGTGATTACATTTATTATAATGTGTGAATGGTTTGATGTTCCCAATAGCCAGCCTGAAGGCACTTCTTCACTGAGAATTCTTATTCCCTTATTCACTCTGATCACTCTCCTCACTTCCTGAAGCCCTTTACCTGAAGTGCTGTGTCTAATCTAATGACTATGGAGCTACAATTCACCTTATCTGGAACTAACCTGTTTTGTTTCTGGAAAGCAGTAGATGCATTGCAGATAATGCATAAGAAGCCAGAAAGAACATCCCCAGACCAAGACTTTCAAAAGGCTCAAAGTGGAAATATGTGAACAGGATTAACACAGTAAAAAAAACAAAAAACAAAAAAAAAAAAAACACCAGTTCATGACCAAACTTCAGGTTCAATTAATCAATTATATTCTCATTGCTGTTAAAAAATCATTGCAAGAGCTTGGTTAAAGCCAACGGTGGTTTTTGAGGAGGAAAAAAACGAGGGTTACAAATTGTATCGTACAAGAGAAAATCTGGCATGCCAGGATAACCTACTTAAACAGATCATAACCTTAAAGGGACTCCAAGCACCTCTCATGGGTATGCCTTTAAGACTCCGACCAGTATGGCAAAGTACTTAAAGATGCATACCTTTCTGTAGCTTGTGCTCTCCTCTTTCATTTGCAGCCTGAATCACCATTCTAAACCAAATAGTTTTCATTCGATTTCAATTTAAAAATCGCTGCTATCATCTTGGCTATGTTATAACTTCTGGGTCACCCCTGTCTTCTCTGTTAGAGAAGAGCATCCCTGAATGAAGCAGGAAGAGGAAGTGACATGCATGGCCATTACAAGAGGTTCCTCCAGAGGGGTCATAGCACGACTTTGTTGGAAGTCATCCGGCTTAAAGGCATGCCCGTGAGAGGTGCTCGGAGTCCTTTTACCTGTCTGTCAAAGAGGCAGGGTATAGATAGCGTGGATGGAGTTGCTATCTTTATTTACTCATTCTCTTTACCTTTCTTCTTCTTGTTTCCTAGTTTCTTTTAGAAGGACCTTTTCCACTACATCCATATTCGCAGCAATTCCCCACTTGGTGAGCTGCACGGGGAAACACTGCTTTATCATTATAGTGGTTTGATGTCCAGATCGCACTTCAGTGCGAATCTAAACTGCATGCTGCCGGTTTC
Organism: Hyperolius riggenbachi; assembly: GCF_040937935.1. Classification (NCBI taxonomy): domain Eukaryota; kingdom Metazoa; phylum Chordata; class Amphibia; order Anura; family Hyperoliidae; genus Hyperolius; species Hyperolius riggenbachi. Next base: position 224,038,698 of record NC_090646.1, read on the forward strand.
TGCAGCATGCAGCCAAATCCCTTACTCATGCCATGCATGGCTAGTGGTTTGGGCTGCGGCTAAGCCGCAGCAGGGAAGCCATGACCGAATCGGAATTGCCCCAGTGGAAATAGACCCTTATAGATTGTTCTTATTGTCTTCAGGTTATCAACCTTACCCCACGGTTAGCAGGTTAATGGGTAAAAGGTTGTAGTTCTGACTATTTTGTAAAAAAAACAATAGTTTACTGCAAGATTTGGTAAGGCCCATTCAAGGCAAGTAATTATATTAGAAATAGAATGTAACTTTGTAATAATGACAAAGTATTTAATTTTTCACCTGAGCTCTGGCTCAGGTTCATTTTAAAGGTTAATAGTAAAGCATATTAGAACCACCACATTTGCTAGGTATGTGTAGGAGAAAGTGGCAACAATGTAAAAAAAAAGTTCCAAAAGACCTTGTGGTTTTCCAGAGAATTGCAGTTAAACTGACAGCAGGCAATATTTTTTCAATACCTGTCAGGTGTGATCTGTGGTGGGTCAAATTTGTGGAAGTGTGAGTAAAAATAAGCATACACATTTTTTAATAACATTTTGGAATGCATTAAAAAGGGACATAAAAACTTGGGATGTTCGCATAATACTGCCTTTGTTTGACTCTCTAATAAGGCCGCATCTAGAATATGGAATTCAGTCCTGGACATTGCATTACAGGGGGGAATTGCAGTTTTAGAGCAGGTGCAGAGACTAACAAAAAATGTATACGAGGGATGGAAGGTCTCACTTACCAGGAAAGGTTAGATAAACTGGACTTATTTAGTCTGAAGAAAAAACGCCTTAGAGGTAAGATAATTAACCTCCTTAGTAGTAACTTCGAGTCAGGCTCGGCATGGAAATCCACAGCTCAGAGTGGTAACCTTGAGCAGGACTCGTGGTAGCCCCCGGGAGGCATATGCAGAGTCTGCACAGCGGGTGTTTGCAACTCCCTCCCCCAGGATCCAGACGTTGGCAGCCTTTCTTCTTCCGGCCCTCAGAGGCTCTTGATCACTCTGGTGAGATCGCCATCTGTCGTCATGACAAAAGAAGGTGATCTCACTATAGGGGTAGAGAACCACCCAGTGGATGGAGGGAGAATTGCAGCGCTGGATCCAGGGGAGGTAAGTGCAGGGGCTGCCGCAGATCTATTCAGCAGTATAATTTTTTTGCTGCTTTTAGGTTCTAAAAGCTTGTGAAAAAAATTGTTCTGCTTTTAGACCCTAAAATCCAGAAGTAATCATACCACCAAGGAGGTTAACAAGTATAAACACATCAGAGGGTAATATAAAAGCTTAGCAGATTTTTGTACTAGGCTTGAGCAAAGGACTAGGGGACATGATTTGTACATCGAGGAAAAGTGTTTTAGCCATTTATTTAAAGACCACCTGGCACTACATATATGTAGTCTATGCACTATGTACAGTTAGATGAACATATAAAGTTTACATCTGGTAAATCATATTGGGTAGAACAAACTCATTTATATCTGTAAGTAGCACTTCCTTATTTCTCCAGAAGCTGAAGCCTTGCTACCTTGCTAAAGCATTGTGCCCTCCTCTTCAGCCTGGTTAACTCCCCTGCCCTTCCCTCCACTGCTATCAGCATGGTGTCCTCCCTCCAGCCTGGTTCCTTCATCTGCCCCTCCCTCCCCTGCTCTCTGCCTGCGTATATAAAATTACTTCTCTTTTCACAGTGTGTAGGAGAGAGAAGAGACAGGAAAACTACTGCATCCTGTCTTATCATGTCTGTTTGCTATAATTCTTTTTTTTTTTCACAATCCAAGTTTATTAAAGTACAAAGAAAACATAGGATATGCAAGAACAGCTGAGTAAAAATGTCTCATTAAATACACAGCTCAATCCACATACATATTAAACCATAAGAGGCTAATTCTCAAATATAATAATTGGTGGATTAGGATAGGATACATCCAGGGATACATTCAGGGAAGACCCCACAAATTCTAGCTTTATAGATTCCATGCTCCCACACCGGGAAGAAACCACTCCCCAGCATATCTTGAGAGATATGCAACCGCAGTAAAGGAGGGCAGCTATAAGTGATAGTACAGTAGAGTAGAGAGGAGGTCGTACCCAATTTCTTAGTTGTTACTCATAAGCTGTTTATATTCGTCAGACTGCTGGAAGTCATTCCAGACCGACCATGTCATAGTATATTGTTCTGACCTATCTTGTGAAGTCAAAATCATGTGTTCCATGGTTTCAATTTGTTCTATTCGTTTGATCCAGGACTGAATCGAGGGGGCTACTGGGGATTTCCAGTGTACGGGGATCATTGCCCTAGCAGCGTTAATGAGGTGTATGGTGGCCGACTTCTTATATGCTTTTAGAGATTCATGTGTATTGTGCAATAGGAAATGGCCAGGGTTAAGAGGGATATGATCCCCTGTAATTTTATTGATTAATCGTTGAACTGAGGGCCAAAACTGTGTTAAAGATGGGCAGGACCAAAAGATGTGATATATGTCACTTCCACTGGCTCCACATCGCCAACATGCGTCTGGGGATGCAGGGAAGATCTTGTGCAGAGTCGAAGGAGTCCTATACCATCTAGTTAAGATCTTGAAACCTAGTTCTTGTGTGTTGACATTCAATGATCCTTTATGTGTAAGTAAAAGTATTTTTTGCCATTGATCTTCCTCAATTTCCTCTCCTAAGTCTCTTTCCCATAGCTCTTGATATTTCATCTTAGCTGGAACTCTTGGGACCAAAAGCATTTGATATAGTGTAGAGACTAAATGTCTATGTTGAATGGGGCTTGTAAGTAGATTTTCAAATGGTGATAGTGGAGCTGTACAATCATCAACCTTCAGGATGGATTGTATAAAATGTTTAATTTGAAAATACTGCCAATTAGAGATTGACCTATTCTCATTCAACAGCGACATTTCTTGCATGGATTTAATCCTACCTTGTGTTACAAAGTCTTTCACTCTCGGGAAACTTTCTTTATTCCAAGATAGGAGAAAGGGAATGTCTTTAGCTGGTAGGAAGTCTGGGTTATCATTAAGAGGAGTAAGTGGGCCTGGGAGTTTTAATAAACCCAGCGTTGGGAGCCATTTTCTCATGGTTTTCACTGAGGCAGCAATGAGGGGGTTTTGCCAGGATGTCTGAGTTTTTGCAGGGAGTCCAAACCATCCTAGGGACGCTGCTGAGCAGCTGGCAGTTACCTGTTCTATCTCAACCCATGGCTTGGGATTTTGGGGTAACGCCCATTCCACCACCCTTGAGAGCTGGGCAGCCATATGATATTTCTGGAGCTCTGGTAGACCAGTGCCCCCAAGCTCTTTCGGCATAATTAAGATGGATCTCTTGACTCTGGGTGGTTTATTACCCCATATGAATTTGTAGATTTTTGACTGAAGATTTTTAAGAAAGCTATGCGGCAAGTCAATAGGAATACATTGGCTAATGTATAAAAACCTAGGTAGTAAATTCATTTTAATTGCCGCCATTCTGCCAAACCAAGACAGGAGTGATTGCTTTCCCCAGTTGAGTAGGTCCGTCTCTAGTGTTTTCCCTATTCTCCCAAAGTTGGCTGCAAAAAGATCTTTCAGATCTGGAGTGATATAGATTCCCAAATATTTGAATGACTGTTCGGCCCATTGAAAAGCAAAATTTTCTTTACAGGATTTAACCAACCCAGAATCAAGAGAGAGGTTCAGTGCTTGCGATTTGTGGAAGTTTATTTTTAAATTCGATATATGTCCGAATTCCGTGAATTTTTTAATTAAATTTGGTAGTGAAATAAGGGGGTTCCGGAGAAAGAACAGTAGGTCGTCTGCGAATGCAGCTACTACATGGTGGGATGACCCGACTGTGATACCCTGAATATTAGGGTCTGATCTAATTGCGTTTAGGAAGGGTTCCATAGTTAGTATATAAATTAAGGGTGACAGGGGACATCCCTGCCTGGTCCCATTTGTGATAAGGAATGGTCTAGATAATACCCCATTTACTTTCACCCGAGCCGATGGGTTTGTGTATAAGAGTCCGATCCATCTACACATTGCCTCTCCGATTCCTAGACGCGACAGGGTGGCATGAATATAATCCCACGCCACCCTGTCAAACGCCTTTTCCGCGTCAGTGGAAAGCATAAATGCCTTCAGACCCCTCTTTTTAGTAAACGCCATCAAGTCAATTGACCTCATGACATTGTCTCTTGCTTCCCTACCTGGAACGAACCCAGCCTGATCTGCATTTATGTGAGCTGGTATGAAAGGAAGGAGTCGGTTTGCTAATATTTTTGCTAGGAGTTTGGCATCAAGATTTAGCAATGATATGGGTCTGTAATTTGTACAGAGCTGAGGGTTCTTGTCGGACTTGGGTATCACGGCAATATGTGCCTCCAGAAATTGGGAGGAGGGGATAGTTCCATCTGTAATTGCGTTAAATGCTGCTACAAAGGCTGGGGCCAATTTGTTAGCGTGTAGTTTATAATATTGGCTTGTAAAGCCATCTGGGCCAGGCGCCTTTCCTGTTTTCAAGGCTTTGACCGCTAAGAGAAATTCATCCTCTGATATAGGAGCTTTCATGTCTTCACGATCAGATTGTTCTAGTTGAAAGGATGAAGCATGTCTAGCAATAAATTCCTGTATACATTTAGGTCTTGACAAGCCTGGTCCAGTGGCCAGCCCCGAGTCCTGTATGTTATATAGGGACTCATAGAATTGTCGGAATCCCTCCGCAATCTCCTCAGATCTGTACAATTTGTTTTGTTTGTTATCTAACAAGGATGTAATATGAGTACGGAGAGTCTGCTTTTTGAGGGCCCTTGCTAGATACTTCCCACTTTTATTCCCATGTTCATAAAAAATCTTTTTGTATGCTAGCAGTTTACGCTTCGCATCTGAATATAATAACCTGTCCAAATCAATGCGGGCTTTGTTTAGGTCCTCTAGGCTAGCAACGGCCAGGGATCTCTTATGGGCCCTTTCCAGACGTTTTATTTTTTCTATCAGGTTTGCTCTGCCCTCCTCCCTTTCCCTTTTCAGTTTGGCACCCGTTCTTATAAAATGTCCCCTCATTACTGCCTTATGTGCTTCCCATATGGATAATTTGGACGCTTGCGAGTTGTTATTCAATTGGAAGTAGTCTTCCAGCGCCTCTCTACTTTTTTGCATTCTAACTTTGTCAGTGAGGATGTTAGGGTGTAACCTCCATGACCACGTTGTAGATGTTTTATCGGGAATTAAGAGAGTCAGGAAGATTGGCGCGTGATCAGATATTGATTTGGTGCCAATCGAGGTGTTTTTAACAAGGTTTAGGTCTCTTTGTGATATAAAAAAATAGTCGATTCTGGAATACTTCCGGTGAATTGGAGAAAAATAGGTATAATCCTTTTTATTTGGATGGGAGATTCTCCAAGGGTCCATCAGCGTCATGTTTTGTAATTTGGTTTTAACAAATTTCAGAGCTCTATATGAGAGCGCTGATGATCCATTGGAGCAATCTTGTAAGGGGTTCAGCGGGATATTGAAATCCCCACATAAAATCAAGAGGCCTCTGCTAAAATTAGATAACTTTGTTAAGGTTGAGGCTATAAAAGATGGCTGTTTCCTGTTAGGGACATACACGTTTGCTAGTGTGATCTCCTTATTTGCTATCTTCCCTTTCACAAATAGGTATCGTCCCTCTGGGTCCTCCTCTCTTCCCTCCTCCACAAATGAAATGTCCCTGTGTAGGAAGATAGATACTCCTTTGGTCTTAGAAACGGGGGAAGTTGCATGGAATGAGAGTGGAAATTTGTAATGAAACTTCCTTGGCATATGATTAGTACGCAGGTGCGTTTCCTGTAGGAATGCGAAATGTATCTTTTCTCTTGTCAGGTAATCAAATACTATGGTACGCTTTTCTGGCGTATTAAGACCATTTACGTTGAGTGAAATCATCCTCCATCGGGACCTACCCTCCAGGTTTGTACCTGTTACCTCCTCCAGTGCCATCTTATTGCTATGTATAGTATGTGTCAGTGGGGAGGGGGTTTCCGAACACCCGAACAGGAGACAGTTAACTGTCAGAGGGAGAAGTAGGAGTATGGATAAGAGAAGGAGGACTCCCCGGTGTGAGAGCATGTGCACCCTGGATATACAAACAACAGTGCTTATGTGAGCAAGCATAAACGTTCCCACGTGAGTGCGATTTGGAGGGTCGCACTCACCACCTAAGTGGGTTAAACAATGTCAGTGTATTAGAAATACACTGTGTGGGGGGGTCGGAAGACGTGCCGAAGCCTTTCTAAACTATGGATTGACAGTTTTAACCATTAACTAATTCTATGGTCCAACCTCTGGTTTTAAAGTCAAGACATAATTGAACCGCTGTGTCCGCTATTATTTGGCGTAATTGAAACTGGGCCTATCGTCCCGCGACAGCCAGGTGTATTATTATTACCCCGTCTGCGTCTGCCCCAGTATGGGTTGCAGACCTATATAATCAGAGATAACTAAATTTTGATAGTTACTGATAGCTATGCGTATACCCGCAATAGTATGGAAGAATATCCGGATTATATTTACTTAGTCTTAAGGTTTGTCAGCGAACAGAGTGGTTAAATTATCTCAATATCAAACTTCCAGCATTAACTGTCTCCTTTTGCATGCACAAGGAAGGAATGCGGAAATATCTCAGGTGAAAAGTGCCTAGTAAAGCGTTAAAAGGGGTGGAAAAGTATATGGGGGGGGGGGGGGGGGGCACAGAGGGGATATAGAGGGGAGAAAGGTGGTGCAGAGCCTATACACAGCAGAGCATTCCAGTTTTAGTGTTGCAGGCATAAAGTTTCATTATCTACCTGTTAAAAGGAATGCTCCGTGCTAGGATGCAAGAGACGTGGGAGGGGTAGGAGGTGGAATTAGAGAGCAGTGAGACCAGAACATGGCATACGTAACATAATACATCATAATTACTAGTGTACATTAATAGCTGCTCATCTTGATATTAGTATCATTAAAGTTCGCTATGTTCCATTGAGCAAGTGCAGTTGTACATTACTTACAGTCATTGAGCTAATCCTACCCCTCATCTAGCTTTCCTGCCCTTATGAACAATAAACGCTGTGTCCTCACCTAGCAAATAGATAAACAAACCATGCATATATAAAATCCTGAGAAGTATGGAAAGATTGCATAAAAAAAAAAAAAAAAAATTGGGTGCCTAGGGTGCAAAAGGAGTGTTTATAGTTACCACTTCCGTATACGGGGCAAGAGGAAAACGGGGAACACAAAAATAGAACACAAACGAGAAAAAGAAGCCCCCAGAGGGGTTCGGCTCCATAAGTTGTCGCGTGGAGATGTCCGGCAGAGGGGAGAGAGCAGGAATGCTTCTCCTTTGTAGCCATATTAGAGTTCCGTGCGCACCGACATTAGTCCTCTTCTTCTGAAGTGTTTGGATCTTGCCGTGAATGAGCAGGTGTATCCTGGGATCTTGGCTCTCTACTTCTGGATCGGTGGCTTATAGAGGCCGATCTAGATCGCGATCTACGGGTGCTAGCCGATGCACTTGTTTCTGTTTTCTGGAATGGAGAGGCAAAGTCCCAGTTCGGTATATCCATTGTTGGCAGGTCCAAATCCTTACAAAAGGTGGTGGTATCTGCAGCTGATTTTAACACATAAATTTTCCCTCCGGTCATCACTGATAGCGAAAATGGGAAGTGCCAGCGGTACATTAAACCCTTATCTTTCAGAGCTTGCAGGAGGGGTTTCAGTACCCTTCTTTTCGCCAGAGTTATCGGGGAGAGATCCTGATATAATTGGATAGGGATTTCGTTAAACAGAATGGCGTCCTGTGTTCTTGCCGCCCTCATTATTGCTTCTTTTAGTGGAAAGGACTCCAGACAGCATATGATATCTCTTGCTTTGTCTGCCTCAGATCCTCTTGGGCGGAGAGCTCGATGTGCCCTCACAAACGCTATCTCTGTATCTGTGGATCTCTCCAGTAAGCTATTAAAGATGGATGTCAAGGCCTCCTGTATTTTCTCCGACGTCACTCCCTCTGGGACCCCCTTTACCCTAATATTACATCTTCTCCCTCTGTTATCTAGATCCTCGAGCTGCCTTGCATGCTCCAGAAGTCTAATATCATGAATATTCGTTTTCTTATTGAGGGATTTGATCTGCGTGGATTTCTGCTGGTCTGCGGCTTCCAGAGCTTGTAGTCTTGGGCCTATGGCCGCTACGTCTGCTCGGACCTCCGAGATTGTGGCATGCATGTACTTTTTAATGTCTTCCGCTATACTATGCATGTCGGCTAGGGTAGGGGACCTCTGCTTGTTACTTGCCTTCGGGTCAGTGTCTTGGGGAGAGGACGGTGCGTCATGGTTCTCGTCCGTCGGCGCCATCTTGGAGGCCTTAGCGCTCGTTTTGTGTGTCCGGAATATCTCCGCGACAGATTTGCCGATCTGCGTCTGGTTAGTCTTGGGGGTAGCCGAAGAGTTCTGGGTGCTGCGGGTACCTGGCATCGCTGGAACAGTCAGCCCAAATTCGCTGGGTCAGTAGCAATAGCGGACACGTTGCGGGAGAGAGGGATTCAAGCGGCCATCTTCTAGCAGCGTCAAGCCACGCCCCTGTTTGCTATAATTCTTATTTCAGTTTTCTATCTGCCTTGATTAGATCACATGGACATGAGGGGTGGAGTTATGACATCAATCCCCCAGCATCCTTTGCACCTATGGTTTGGAAATATAAAAAAGGCCTGGGCCCAATTTCCTACTGTGGGTGGGGATTTCAAGACCATATGTGGAATACGGACTATAGGGGTGAGAAAATAACACTTTATAATGTGTGATTTAATATATCTTGGTAACTTATTAGGTTTAAAGCAAACTGTAATTTATAATTTAGGTACTCTTTAAGAAAGGGTTCTTTATAGTATGAGTAATTAAAAGGTGGAATGGCAAATTCTATATCTATGCATTTAAGGAGGGCTTAAATGCTTTCCTTGCATTGGAAGACATTAATGGCTATAATTAATAGGCAATTCCCAGTGATGTTGATCCAGGGATTTTATCTGATAGTCATCTGTAGTCAGGAAGAATTTTTTCCTGTTTGGGGATAAATGGACCACGCCTTGTAAAGGTTTTTCACCTTCTGCTGGATCAACAGGGATATGTGAGAGTGCATGCTAGTGTTGTACCTTTTTTCTAGTTGAACTCAATGGATAGATGTCTTTTTTCAACTCAAATAAATGGGGAACCCTTGTCAGAGGTGTAATGTTTTGGATACAGCTCCGTGGAACACTAAAAGCTGAAATAGGAAACAGTCACCCTGAGTGAAAATGTCACTATGGAATGAAATTAATGCAATTTGTATTGGGACGGGCAAATGGACACAGTATAAAACAACTGTTTGGTTGGACCTGTACAGTAACTTAATAAGTACTAAAGCAGCACACATTCACTCCTAGGATTGACAGTTCACTATGTTGGTAACACAATACAGAGGGACAAGTGGTATTCACAGTCTGTTCTAACATGCAGTGAGACTGTTTTTGTGTACAAGCACGCCATCTTAGTAGAGTTGGGCTGAACCTCCGATTTTAGGTTCGCGAACCGGGTTCGCGAACTTCCGCGGAAGGTTCGGTTCGCGTTAAAGTTCGCGAACCGCAATAGACTTCAATGGGGATGCGAACTTTGAAAAAAAAAATAATTATGCTGGCCACAAAAGTGATGGAAAAGATGTTTCAAGGGGTCTAACACCTGGAGGGGGGCATGGCGGAGTGGGATACACGCCAAAAGTCCCCGGGAAAAATCTGGATTTGACGAAAAGCAGCGTTTTAAGGGCAGAAATCACATTGAATGCTAAATGACAGGCCTAAAGTGCTTTAAAACATCTTGCATGTGTATACATCAATCAGGTAGTGTAATTAAGGTACTGCTTCACACTGACACACCAAACTCCACTGAACAGAACAGGTATGCAGTGGCGGGTTCACTAAACAGGTATACAGTGGCGGGTCCACTGAACAGAACAGGTATGCAGTGGCGGGTTCACTGAACAGGTATGCAGTGGTGGGTTCACAGAACAGGTATGCAGTGGCAGCAGGATCACTGAACAGGTATGCAGTGGTGGGTGGGTTCACAGAACAGGTATGCAGTGGTGGGTTCACAGAACAGGTATGCAGTGGCAGGATCACTGAACAGGTATGCAGTGGTGGTGGGTGGGTTCACAGAACAAGTATGCAGTGGCAGGATCACTGAACAGGTATGCAGTGGTGGGTGGGTTCACAGAACAGGTATGCAGTGGCAGCAGGATCACTGAACAGGTATGCAGTGGTGGGTGGGTTCACAGAACAGGTATGCAGTGGTGGGTTCACAGAACAGGTATGCAGTGGCAGGATCACTGAACAGGTATGCAGTGGTGGTGGGTGGGTTCACAGAACAAGTATGCAGTGGCAGGATCACTGAACAGGTATGCAGTGGTGGGTGGGTTCACAGAACAGGTATGCAGTGGCAGCAGGATCACTGAACAGGTATGCAGTGGTGGGTGGGTTCACAGAACAGGTATGCAGTGGTGGGTTCACAGAACAGGTATGCAGTGGCAGGATCACTGAACAGGTATGCAGTGGTGGTGGGTGGGTTCACAGAACAAGTATGCAGTGGCAGGATCACTGAACCTAAGTTCGCGCGAACCACGTTCGCCGGCGAACCGTTCGGCCCAACTCTACATCTTAGTTTGAGAGTATGCACATCTAGGTTAAGAAAGAACACGGGTACGAATTGGTACAAGTCTATAGAAACAAATGCTAACCAGTTTCCATAAAAGGACTGTGCCTTGCAGAGGTCCTCAATGCAAAAACTAAGTTAAATAACATCTAAATGTCCTAGTTGACTCAGAAAGGCATCTTACTGGGAGTGAATACTATGGCACTTATCTGTACTATGGTGATGTAGTGTAAGCTTTCTGACACTGAAACTCAATGGCTATAAAAAGATTCTTTGCTTCTGATAAACTGTCCAAATGCACATTGTTTAATAGACATATAATTCTACTGTCATTAACATTTTCCATATTAACAAGAACAAAATTATGTTCATAAAAAGATGGGGGAGTTAGGAGTAGGCATCAAGAAGGTGTTAAGGTTTGGGGGGACGTTAGAGCTAAATGCGAAGCTTTGGGTTAGGCAATCCACTTATTAGTTAGCAAACCAAATTGATTAAATGCACTATGGTCTATTCATTGGTTACCAGAATATTTAGATGTATGAGTTAACCTACCTGAACCTTATCCCCTTCCTGACAACTAACCCTAATTTCCCCCCTTCCCTTAACATCTTCCTGATGCCTAACAGTAAACTCTTCCCTACTTCAACCCGTTCCAGATGCCTAACTTTAACGTAGCACCCCCATCACTGATGCTTATCTTTATTACATACATGGACATAACTCCATCGTGCATTCTCAATGCAGGATAAAGGGTCAATGTAAATTATAAATTAAGAGAGACAATATAATCAAACACCTTTTCATTCTTCTGAGAAGAACACTATTGCTCCATTTTGACACCTACCATGTTGTCTGGTTTGTTTGCAATCTCTTAGGCGGTTTCACAAGACTCTGTGCACTCTTTAATACAATTTTGCTTTGGTTCATAGTTCTTCCCAGTTACAATTCCCCTATATCCTTTCATTCATGTTTTATGTCATTAACTACGCCATTTTTACAAGGCCCAGCTTCTTCTGACCTTACTAGTGTCAACTGCATAATTTGTGACATTGTTAATGTTAAGCTTATAACTTTTTAGGATTCAGATTTAATGAATCCAACTCAAAATAAAGAATATCTTATAATATTACCAATAATATGTTCATTGAAAAATAAAAGTTTTAATTCCCATTTAACTGGCTAACACATTACGCTGCAAAGACCGTGAACGTGTTCATATTGAATGGAATAAAGATTTCAGTTATGCTAATTCAATGCCATCATTAGCAGAGAAGTACAACAGGCCAAAAGCTGTCACAAATATCATTAAGACCAATTTTCTATGTATTGCTGGTTTGTTTAATCTTCGGAATTAAAAAAAAATGTTTTCGTCAACTCTCTTTGGGATAAATCATGCAAAACTAATTAGCAAGTTAAGTCATTAAATTCAAATCTCCAGCCCATTCAGCACTAACACATTTGTGACACGCTGCGGCAATCGCTTGTCCTCCATCATTTTCTAATATTCAAAAAAGTATGTCACCTGCCATGAAACTTTTGCTCATTGTTCTATTTCCATACATAAATGCGGCTCCGCCTGGGTTTAGTGGAGCCTGAAATTAGAAGTGACAGCAATTCATCCTAACAAAGTGAGTTTCCTTTTCTGCCTGTGGTCCACATCCCATTCATGTCCCACAAACCCAACAGTCCTGCCAGCCTCGCCTGCCAAAGGAAGAAAAATAGAGCAGGAGCCAGTGCATACGGCTGAGCTGCACAGAGGCAGAGAGGAACCTGCTGGCTGTCCTGTGCTGTCACATAAGGTCCTCACCTTCACACTGTTGGTAGTCATTCTTCTCCTGCTCAGACGGCTCTGACACCTCTGAAGCGAGAACATCCAGCATTTGCTTGCACTCTTGTAGCACAGGCACAACCTCCTGATTATTCATGATGACCGTTTCCCACTTGACTGTGAATTGAGTGTCCCTGGGTGCTCTATGATCAATGACCTAGGAGAAGACACATATTCTGAATAAAAGGAATCTTTCAAGGTTGAGGTACCTGCTGAACAAAAGAGGAAAAGAGATGATTAACTAAAGCATCATCAATTATGAGCAAGCCTCAAGCTGCGGATAGATAAAGGAGGAAAAGTACATAAAAACACAGGACAGCATCTGAGCGCTTTATTAGAGACGTGTGTGAATTACGGCAGGGTGCCCAGCACATGTGGGGAAGAAGAACATAGCCAAGCTAGACAGAGGTACAGAAATGTTGTTCTCCGTAAAGACCTGACACAAATTCATTTACAGCTTTTAATGACATGACAGACTCTATAGCTACTTGTTGATGAAGAGTCCCCAGCTGTCACTTCCCGAGCACCTGCCATACAGTCATGCATGTATAACATCAAGTGATTAACAACGTTTTTCTGAAGACAACACATGCACTACATATACTGTATGTCCATTGTGAATATGTACTGGTCCACAAGCTACATACCTATGTATGTATATGTTAGAAAATTAAAAACCATAAACAGACATGCATGGCCATAATACTTTAGCAACTAGTGCACAGCGGATCTCGTCACCTGGACCAAGATGTGCAACGGGTCTTTTAGACCTGAGGAGAACAGGAAGCAGGTAAAAGTTGTTGGTCCATCAACTGCACATTAATAGTGTCAGATTATCCACAAGACCACCTAGAGCTGGGAGGTGTGACTTAGCTTCCATCTCCACTAATCTGGTTCTCCCACTTATACCATTAGTAAAAATGGCAAACAGGGGTGCACTGCTAAGTGTGCCATATCAGTGCTGTCCAACTCCAGTCTTTGAAGACCGAGGTCCTCACACGTTCTTGGCACAGCTCAAATTAATTGGGACTGAATCATGAAAGGTGCAAAAAATCAAGTAGAACATATTTTTCAATTTCTCGTCCATCCTAAACACTGGCATGGATATGGTCCTTGAGGACTGGAGTTGGACAGCCCTGCTTTAACCAATCTCTACCCTGGTGACAAAAGTCCTATCCAGAATGACTGGCTCTGACTCACTTGCAAGTGATCTCAGGTTTACCAGTCTCCTAAAATCATTGCCAGACCCCAACTGCAGCATGCTGTCCAGATTCGCACAGCAGTGCAATCTAGACAGCAAGTCATTACTGGGATAGGCAGCGTTTCCCTGACCCACTCACATGCAGGGACACTCTGCAGATCCGGACATAGTAGAAATGGGCACTTAGGTGTAAATGATATGACATTCAACAGCAGCAACAACAGTGCAGGCACAAGAAATACCCTCAGTTCAGATCCACACACCACACACATGGATTTCTTGCTTTGGTTTTAGCTACACCGGCAATTACAGCTATTGCATAGGGCTGCTAACGGCAAAATGCTTGATGGGTGTGTCACAGTGTGGTCATTATTCCAGTGTTAGAGGGAATGTGATGCTTCCTGCTCTTTACACCTAATTACTCATGCAGAAAGCGTCCATAGAGGTTACAACAAACAAACTCTTAGGGCCCATTCACATTAGGGCGATTAGCGTGTGAAGCACTAGTTATTGGCCTGAGGAAGCAGTTTCAGACCTGTGAAATGCATTGCCTGTGCTAAATAAAATCTTTTATTAATACAAAGATTTCATCATTGAGGTAAGCTACCTCGTTTTCCTTTCGACTTTAAACTGCTTTTAAAAGCTTTTATCCACCAGGGTGCCTCTGTCCACAAATTGTGCATATCATATACATATTATATACCCCTGTTCGAGGGGTGGTGACAGAACACACGTGGTTTCCACCACGGTGGACATCTGTCCCCTTTTTTCCAAGAGAGCGACCGCCACCAGGTCCTTAAAGAAAACCTGAACTGAAAATTCAAAGTCAAAATAAACATACACAAGTCATACTTACCTCCTGTGTAGTCTACTCCTCAATCTCTTCCTCCTCTCCTGCGTCCTGTTTGTCCACTGTGATCAATGGAATTCTCCGTCCTACATTTTGAAAATGGCCATTACACCATAACAGCTTTCTGGTCAGCACACTGTTAAACTATAACATTGCCCACTTGAGCCATAGAGAAGCATGGACACATCAGTTCTCTCAGCTGAAACTGACAGTAACTGATAAATAACTGACAGCAACTGATATATTTAAGTTCTGCCAAAATATTGTCAGAACTAGAAGGGATCATTGTTAGAAGAAAATTGTGAGCTTGTGAGAGGAACTGATGGCAAGGTAACTATGTAATGTTCATTTGAAGTTACTTCATGTGTTTATTTTAACTACTTCAGCCTACAGCGTGGAAAATCTCATGCATCCGAGCAATGTTCACCTCCCATTCATTCGCCAATAACTTTATTGCTACTAATCACAATTAATTGATCTATATCTTGTTTTTTCCGCCACTAATTAGGCTTTCTTTAGGTAGTACATTTTGCTAAGAATTATTTTTTTCTAAATCCATTTTAACAAGAAGATTAAGAAAGAAATGAAAAAAATCATAATTTCCCAGTTTTTGGCCACTGTAGTTTAAAATTAATACATGCTACCGTAATTAAAACCCATGTATTTTATTTGCGTATTTGTCCCGCTTATTACGCCTTTTAAATTATGTTCCTATCACAATTTATGGCGCCGATATTTTATTTAGAAATAAAGGTGCATTTTTTCAATTTGCGTTCATCACTATTTACAAGCTTATAATTAAAAAAAAAATGAATAAGATGCTCTCTTAACATGTATATTTAAAAAGTTTAATCCCTTAAGTAACTATTTATGTAGTTTTTTTTTAGAAAGAAGTGGTTAAATAATTTTCCTCAGTACAGGTTCCCTTTAAGGGCCACCCGAGTGGAGTCGGGTTTGTTGTCTCCACCTGCTTCCTGTGGTCAGTTGCCCCTCTGCAACCCTCCTTTGTGAGTAGTTTCTTACTTAATATCTTCAAGTTTGTATCTAACATACCACACTATTGGGCTCCCGTTTTTGTCTCCTATGCCTTTTCCTACAAGGTGTCAAGACACCTCCACTACACTGTATATAACGGGATACAATACATGAAAAGCACTAAGGTAACACTATAAAATGGGGGCACTTTGGTGGGGCATAATATATTAAACCTTGTAGGCGAAAACTCTAAAAGGGGAACGCTAAGGGCCCTTTTACACTTAAATTGTATGCGTTGGTACACGTTAGTATGCGATTTTTCCATAGCAGTGTATTGTGAAAAAGATTTCAGTTAAAATGCGTTAGGTGTGAAAGGTGCCATAGGAAAACATGGGCATTACTTTGAAAAGCAGTTTTCTTTCAGTTCTAACTCAAAGCAACTGATTAAGTGTAAAATGGGCCTAAATAAAACGAGAACTATAAGTTGGGTCACTATATACAGTCAAGTCCATAAATATTGGGACACCTAAACAATTCTAACATTTTAGGCTCTATATACAACCACAATGGATTTGAAATGAAAGGAACACAATGTACTTTAACTGAAGACTGTCAACTTTAATTTGAGGGTATTTACATCCAAATCAGTTAAACGGTGTAGGAATTACAACAGTTTGCATATGTGCCTCTCCCACTTGTTAACCCCCCTGGCGGTATTCCCGACCTTAGCCCGGCCTAGGTATTAGATGCTGGAAGCAATAAGCCCGAGCTCAGCTTGGGCTGGCTCAAACCTCTGCTTCAGCTGTTTTCCTGGGTCTCGTGTGCGATGAGTGCTGGCCAGCGGGACCCAGGCTTCTCTCCCCGGCCACTTGGATCCCCTTCACCACCTCTTCTTCCGAAATTCCGGTGGCCAATCAGCGGCGAAGCGTCGCAAGCGTACCTCCGTACGCATATGTTGTGACGTCATCGGGGGCAGAACAAAATTTCAAAGTGGACCTGAACGTTTGCACAGGGCAGAAGGAAAACAGAGAAATGTGCCCTGTACGTCTATAGAGAGTTTAACCTGCCTAATCCCCCATCTGGACCGGACAGAAGAAAACAGAGAAATGCAGCCTGCATGTATTTTGAGAGTTTAGCTTGTCTGATCCCCCCATTTAGACCTGATCTGCGGCACAGGACAGAAGGTAAACAGAGAGAAATGTTGCCTACATGTATATAAAGAGTTTAGCCTGTCTAATTCCTCCTCATTTGTCACTAATCACAAGTTGTAATTTGATCTCTCCTCTGTGTCTGCTGACTGCCATGGCAGATAAGCTCATTTGAAAGCACAGGATGTTAACAATATAGTCATTTGGTTCCCAACTGTTTCTGAGCTAAGTGCTTCTGCCTTACTGTTACTGATTTTTGCCTGGATTTTGAGTACTCTCTGCCTGCCGCCTGCACGACCTCTGCCTGGATTTTGATTACTCTCTGACTGCCGCCTAAGACTGATAGCAAAGGGAATAAAGTTCAAAAGGAATCACGCTTCTACTTCCCCCATTGTGATGTCGCCCTCTGTGCCATCCCGTTTCAAAAGATACCACACACGGGAGGTGTATTAGGTATTTATGTACATACTGTATAGTCTGGTGCCTTATTTGTAGTTTCACTATTTTTTAAGTTTATTTATAAATGTAATTATTTCAACAATTTTGTGTTCTAGTCTTTTATTTATACGCAGGATGTGTACTAGGCCTTTATTCTGATATATTTTGGTGAGTTATGACTTAAAGTGAACCTCCGGATTAAAAATCTACTCAGCAGAACTGAAAAGGCTTGGTGTTTCTTTAACAGTTTCACAGCATCAGAACTTTGTTTTTCTTACCAAAGCATAATTTTTAGCTGCATTTTTACCTAAGCTCCACCCATCAAAGAAAACTACCCGGGCGGGTTTTCCCTGATACTGTGCAAAGCATGATGGGATTTCCTATGTTTTTATTCACGTTGTCTAGCAACTGGGAGGGGTGATCAGCACACAGGACAGTTGGAACTGTGTCTCATGCTCCCTGTCACCTCCTTTCAACCAAAAAGATGGCTGCCCTCATGAAATCAAACATTTGCCTGTTCTTTTAAAACAGGGTGGGTAAGAGATTATGTTACCTATCTATTTTAATTAACATAACTAATGTAACTTAATGACAGTATGTTTGTTTAGGCTGAAGTTCCTCTTTAAGAATTGGAGGCCTAAAATTCTTGAAAAAAATTTACCACTTGTGTGTTGAGTTGTGCAGTCCTGCAGCTTGGCCTTAAAGCTGCAATGGCCCTTTTAGTAAAAAATGGCCTGGTCTTTAGGGGGGTTTAGTACTGTGGTCCTCAAGTGGTTCAAGCACATTATGTTTGTTTCATTTCAAATCCATTGTGGTTGTGTATAGAGCCAAAAATGTTAGAATTGTGTCATGTCCCAATACTTATGGACCTGACTGTAAGTGGTCACTATAAAGCAGTAATTATACAAGGTAGCGGTATATATTAAGGAATTATAAAGAGGACATTATAAAGTGGCACTAAAAAAGGAGGGGAGCACTAGATCTGGAAGCATAATAATGGGTGGGGGGAATCCTATATTTGCAGCACTACAATGCAAGCCCATGGAATGAGGCATGCAACTGAGGCACCATAACAGAGAGGATAAAATGAGTACTGTTGGCCAACTCGTAAAACCACACCAACTAAAGCCCTCTAAAGCTAAAATAACCAATTAACACCCTTATTAACCTATTGTTACAAATTTTTACTATTTTCTACAGTACAGGGGGGAAACGTGCACAATGTAGGAAAATATACCTTTATTTCAAAACCGTATTGTCAACATATATTGGACACTGTAACTATAGAAGCTTTAGGAAGTGGCAGAGATGAATTTGCTCAACCAAAGACTCTGCCTGAGACCTACTCTAAATACACATCTGTGCAATTTACATTTTCTCCTGAGTTTTCGCCTAAGTCATAGTTTCACTCCTTGTCAACAAAATACCTTTGAAACCACCAGCAAGTAAGAAAATACTCAAAATAATTTTGATAGTACTTTTTTTCACCTTCTTCTTAGTACTTTTCCAATTACTGATTGATGAAAAATTATTTTAAAGAGAACAGAAGATGAATGAGGGCCCGTTTCCACTTACACGGTTTCCGTGTCGAACCCGCAGTTTCCCTGCAGGCAAATCACGCGGGGAAACTCTGCCATAGAGAACCATAGCGCCGCTGGCCATATCGCTTGCGCTAGCGATTCGGCAGGCATTTCCATCCGAAATGGTTTGGGAGGCTGCGAATCCCATAGCCGTGCATGGCACGGCTGATGGGATTAGTCTGCATACCCACAGAACCGGAAGTGCCGCCGCGTGCAGCTCAAGTGGAAACGGGCCCTAAGAGAGAACTCAGAAGAAAAAAGTTTATTGAGAAAGGGCATTATATTTAAGTCTTTTTGTGAAATATGTCATCTATGTCATGCCATATAAGGCTTGTAGTATATTCTATCATCTTAAAGCTCAACAACTCACCTTTTTGTACATTACATAGATTACATAACTAAATGTATAAATGTATACCTTGAGATCAGGTAATTCTTCTATGCCAGAAATGGTGTCTGTACCCAAAATAAAACTTATCAATCAGTTAAAGCTGAACTCCAAAAATAATTTGTTTGGTTTTTGTGTGTGCGTGTTTCTAATATAATGGAGAAGAATTAGAAACTGTCAGCATGTTTTAGTTAGGCTGGTTTCACAGTGGGACGTTACAGGCGCACGTTAGAGCAGCCTGTAACGCAGCCCACCGCACAGTAATGAAAAATCAATGGGGCTGTTCACAGTGCGGACGTTGCGTTACATTGTAACGCTGCGTCACAAGGCAACGTACTGCATGCAGTACTTTAGACGCGGCTGAGCCACGTTAGACTGCTTGCACATGCTCAGTAATGTTGGGGAGGAGCGGAGAGCGGCCAGGCACATGGCTAATTAATATGCACTGCACGTTATGACGTGCAGTGTTTACTTTCTGGAGCAGCCGCTCTGTGCGGCGATTGGCCGGCGGGACCACGTGATGCCGCATGCGCACAAGAGTGCGCATCACGGCATCACTGACGCCAGAGTGAGCTGCACAACGCGGCTCACTCTGACGTCCAGATCCAGCACCACCAGGAGTTAGGGGGACGTTATGCGACCTTAACGCCCCCTCTAACGCAACGTCCTGGTGTGAAATTAGCCTTACTGTTGAGAAAAATTAGTAAGAGGTTTATATCACTTTTCAGGTTTTTGAAGCAGATTTCAGAGCAATTCTAGGCATGTTTAGAGACAATTTCTAAACATACCTAGCATTTTCTGGAGCATTTTTGTGTAGCAGATTACAAATATTGTTAAAGTAAAGCTGTTACTGAACAGCTTCTGTACTAAAAATGCCTGGAAAAACGGCTCTGATCTAGCGTTTTTCAGAGCGGTTTTCCACTTTCCTATACTTTAACATTGAGGCAGAAATCTAAGTCAGATACTCACCTAAGGAGAGGGAAGGCTTGGTCCTAATGAGCCTTCCCTCTCCTCTCCCGGTGCCCGGTCCCGCGCAGGATCCCCCATAGCAGTATTCGACCAGTTCGGTCAAATACTGCCACTTCCGCAGCCGAAGGGAGCTTTCGGAATCCTTCGGGAGCACTCAGGCTCCCGAAGGCGGGCCGCTCCATACTACTCATGCGCGAGCGCCCTCTATGACGCACTCGCGCGTACGTAGTATGGAGCGGCCCGTCTTCGGAAGCCCGAGTGCTCCCGAAGACCTCCGAAGTCCCTGCGGCGGCGGACACGAACGCGGGAGCCAGCGCAGCACCGAGGGCACCGGGAGAGGAGAGGGAAGGCTCATTAGGACCGAGCCTTCCCTCTTCTTAGGTGAGTATCTGACTTTTTTATTTTTAAATTAGTAACCATTGGCTTTAAAGGGATACTTAAGTCAAAAATAAAAAATGATTTTTACTCACCTGGGGCATCCCTCAGCCCCCTGAAGCTGTATGGTGCCCTCGCAGCCTGGCTCCGATCCTCCTGTCCCAGCCGGCGGCTACTTCCGGGTTCGGTGACAGCCGCCGACAGGCTGGGAACGTGAGTGATTCTCCGCGTTCCCAGCCGCTATATCACCCTGTATGCTGCTGTAGCGTATAACATACGCTATAGCAGCATACAGGGTGATATAGCGGCTGGGAACGCGGAGAATCACTCGCATTCCCAGCCTGTCGGCGACTGTCGCGAACCCGGAAGTAGCCGCCGGCGGGGACAGGAGGATCGGAGCCAGGCTGCGAGGGCACCGGACAGCTTCAGGTGGCTGAGGGATGCCCCAGGTGAGTAAAAATCATTTTTTTATTTTTGACTTAAGTATCCCTTTAAGTAATATTGTAAAAATTAGGGAATTTGTATTATTTGCATCATTTTAATTACAGCTCCTTTTTAATAACTGCTCCATGGTTGAAGTATAAACAACTCCACATTTGAATAATTATCATTTAGGGTAATCACTGTGTGGAAGTGAATTTTAGGTTTCCTTTTGTCCCCTGTTGAGAGCTAACAATTATGGCAAACTTCTGCTAGTGCTTAGGTCACCTACTAACCAGTAGTTATGAAAAAGTGAAAGAGAACCTCAGCCTTCCTCTCAGGTCATTTCCTCCCTTTCATAGACAGATTTATCCACCAGATCGATATTTTACAACATGTTCAATCTGAATTCTGATCGATTTTCCAATCAATTTCCATAGAAGTGAATGGAAATCTATCGGAAAAATGATCAGAAAATCGATCGAAATTCAGATCGGACATTCTGGAAAAAATCGATCTGGCAGGTAAATCTGCCTGAAAATTGTATTGTGTGTACCTAGCATATGACTATTGTGAGCCCCTCTTAAGTGACAAGATAATATACTCTGTACAGTGCTGCAGAAGATGTCAGCGCTATATAAATACTATATAATAATAGGGTGGAGGCTGAATTTGTAGTTCTGGTACTGTTTCAAAAATAAATGCAGTGAAAGTAGAACTATGCACTCTCACACTGTCCAGAGCTATGAGCTTACAAAAACGTGTAAACTTTCCAACTTCAGATGTGTCACTAGATATCACATGATGCAGTGATGCAGAGTGACTAAGTACAGAGTGGGGAATTCCCTGACTCATCACTCATTAAGGCAGCGGCAAAAGAACATGCACATTGCATCATTCAAAGGGAATTTTTGTTACTGGATAGGATAGGACATTTCACTGTGAAATACTGCATCCCAATATTATTAATATAATTGTTAAGCATAAAAACAGCGCACAGACATTTTCACAGCACTTCACACAATTCAGAAACTCTTCCTAATGCTAGGTACACACCATACAATTTTCTGGCAGATTTACCTGCCAGACAGCGGACCAATGGGGAGCCCCGGCTGCAGATTCAAAGATGCTTTGCCCGGGTTCCTTCTATGCGGACAGTAATTACAGTGTTAGATACACTGTAATTACACGACGGATTTTGCGGCAAGAGGCGGCGGGTGATCGGCGGCGGTACATATGACAGGGGAGCCTTTGCAGAGCTGCGCGGGGACTTCTAAACTGTGCGGCAACCCGACAGGGAGCTCTGGGGGTCTCCTTATTAAAGGAGACCCCCAGATGCTGCGGCGACAACGTGCGTTAGCTAGTATAGACCTGCTTTTTGCAGGTCTAAGCTAACGCTCATGTCTGCCGGGAAGCGATCCGGAGACATGATAAGGATAATTGGATTCCGTGGTAAGAACTCGCTGGGCAAATATATCGCCCAAGCGAGTTCTTTTCCGCCTGGGGGGTCTAAAGTTTAATTAGAGTAGGCGATGCCCCCATCGCCTAAGTTAAGAACTCGCCAGTGCTTAGCGCTGGCGAGTTCAGCAATAGAATATGGCCCAATGTCTTTGAGCAAAGACAAAACAATAAATCTATTTTTTTTTTATTTTTTAAACATAAAATAAAACCGTGGGATATCTAGAAGAAAGGGCATTTTTAGGAGTAGGAGGTCACTTTTAGGAGTACAATTGTTAATCTTATCAGTTTATTTTCACTTAAGGTTCATTTTATGTAGAGCTTTGCCTTATCGTCCTTCACAGAATGCAAATATTATAGCTTACATATTCATTACGGTCCATTATAGATGATGTGCACATACTAGTAATGTGTAAAGGGATTTGGGACATATTCAGCAATCAGTGTTTAGGTAGATGACAACTATTAGCATATGTGCAACTCTAATGGAGAATGTGTGGCTCTAGTCTGCCTCTAGAGACCCTTCAACGAAGGCCGTTATAAATGTGTAGGGACGCTGGACTGTGTCATGTGACTTGCTTGTCCATCCCTGCCCCCATATTTTGTTTTACAATTTACTTTCCTTTTCATAGAGAAGGAGCAGCACAAGCTGCATTAAAATAATGAGAGCGCTCAATCAAATAAGACTCTCTTAAGGCAGGCTTCTCTTGTCAATATGCACAGACATGAAAAGGAAGGCTTTTTCTTCCTATACAGCTACAGTGTGTGCAAATTGCAGGGGGCTCATTGGCATAAATCTCTGTAGCGACTTCTGAGGGTAAACGGGATTTACATTACTTTCTGACAAGAATTAAATGGAGGCCTTGTGGATATATGAAGAGTTTTTTAGACGGCAACAGATGGGCCTGAATGTGTTCCCTAGGCACACTATCAGTGACATCTGTGTCCTCTGAATTGTGGTGGTCCCAGCCAATTAAAAGAGTAAAAGAATAAGCAAGCAGGCTACTGAACAGCTAGGAACGCTTGTATTTAGTCATAGAGCTGCCAGTTACCTTAAGCTGAGAACTTGTTAGAATGATAATGACACTTTGTAGGTTTGGTTAATATTATTTTTTGGCTTTACTGACTTCTTGTAGAAAGTACATAGGAAACAGACAGCATGACTTGAAAGCTTACAGACTGCATCAGTTGTGTTGTATGTCCTTCATTCATGTCCCATTCATCTAAACAAGTTAAGTGCTTTTTTTAAGTAAAACATACTTGGAAAAAAGAGAAATAGTAAACCAAAGTATTTCAATATGTAAATTTAAAAGACTGCAGGAAATATAATTCAGGAAATTGCAAGTTTGCATATGTGCATTTTAAGCACAGCTCACAGTAATTAGAACTAACATTTCTGAATCATTTCAAATGACAATGGGTAATGCACTGTGTAAATACCTAAAGATTGTTTATACACATCCGAAACAAGGTCTGAAGCAGCTTAAAGGGGCACTATGGCGAAAAATTGTAAAATGTAAAATATGTGCAAACGTATACAAATAAGAAGTACATTTTTTCCAGAGTAAAATGAGCCATAAATTACTTTTCTCCTATGTTGCTGTCACTTACAGTAGGTAGTAGAAATCTGACAGAAGCGGCAGGTTTTGGACTAGTTCATCTCTTCATAGGGGATTCTAAGGGATTTATTTATTTTCAAAAGCACTTAGTGAATGGCAGTTGCTCTGTCCAACTACCAAAAAAGCGTGCAGCGAGCAGGGAAGCTGGCCAACATCATTGTTTAAATCCTTTTTAGGGAATATCTTTATAAAGAATAAAAGCCTTGCTGAGAATCCCCTATGAAGAGATGGACTAGTCCAAAACCTGTCGCTTCTGTCAGATTTCTACTACCTACTGTGAGTGACATAGGAGAAAAGTAATTTATGGCTCATTTTACTCTGGAAAAAAACGTACTTCTTATTTGTTTATGTTTGCACATATTTTAAATTTTAAATTTTTTCACCATAGTGCCCCTTTAAGAGAGCCGCAGTGAGCTTGGGAACACTCAATTTGGTCTGAGCCCCGCTTATGCGCTTTAAATGACAACTGAAATGAGAAGAATATGGAGGCTGCCATATGTATTTCCTATTAAACAATACCAATTGCCTGGCAGCCCTGCTGATCTATTTGGCTGATGTATTGTTTGAATAACACCAGAAACAAGCATGTTACATAGTTACATAGTTGCATAGTTATTTGGGTTGAAAAAAGACATACGTCCATCGAGTTCAACCAGAGAACAAAGTACAACACCAACACCAGCCTACTCCCTCACATATCCCTGTTGATCCAGAGGAAGGCGAAAAAAACCCTTACAAGGTCCAATTACAATTACATGGTCCAATTAGCCCCAAAAGGGAAAAAAAATCCTTCCCGACTCCAGATGGCAATCAGATAAAATCCCTGGATCAACATCATTAGGCATTACCTAGTAATTGTAGCCATGTCTTTCAATGCAATGATGTCTTTCAATGCAAGGAAAGCATCTAAGCCCCCTTTAAATGCAAGTATAGAATTTGCCATAACTACTTCCTGTGGCAATGCATTCCACATTTTAATTACTCAGATATGACAGTAATTTCAGAAACATCTGATCTGCTGCATGTGTGTTCAGGGTCTATGGCTAAAGGTATTAGAGGCAGAGGATCAGTAGGATAGCCAGGCAGTCTATTGGGCCAATCAAAATGCAGGGATCTCATCCTATGAAGCCACTGAACCCGACGGGACTCAGGGTGGGATGAGTGGAGCGTCCGTGACTTGGAAGGAACGCCAGTAAGTTGCCAGCACACACTACACTGCACTACCACGTGTAGCATGCACACAACTCACACTCCTCACATTAAGCTGCTCTGCTTCAGCCGCGCAGCTTAATTAACCACTTCCCGACCGCCGTATGTACAATTGGCGGCCGGGAAGTGCACCCCGCAAGGACCGCCGTATTGACAATTGGCGGCGGTCCTTGTAGGGGCATGGGCGGAGCGATCGCGTCATCAGTGACGCGATCCTCCGCCTCCGCCTGGCGCCGCTCACCCGCCGCAACATCCCGCCGGCCATACGGAAGCGCCGGCGGGATGTTAACCCCGCGATCGCCGCATACAAAGTGTATAATACACTTTGTAATGTTTACAAAGTGTATTATACAGGCTGCCTCCTGCCCTGGTGGTCCCAGTGTCCGAGGGACCACCAGGGCAGGCTGCAGCCACCCTAGTCTGCACCAAGCACACTGATTTTCCCCCCCCCCCCTGCCCCAGATCGCCCACAGCACCCATCAGACCCCCCCCTGCCCACCCCCCAGACCCCTGTTTGCACCCAATCACCCCCCTAATCACCCATCAATCACTCCCTGTCACTATCTGTCAACGCTATTTTTTTTTTATCCCCCACCCTGCTCCCTGCCCCCTCCTGATCACCCCCCACCCCTCAGATTCTCCCCAGACCCCCCCCCCCAGACCACCCCCCCTGTTTACTGTATGCATCTATCCCCCTGATCACCTGTCAATCACCTGTCAATCACCTGTCAATCACCTGTCAATCACCCGTCAATCACCCATCAATCACCCCCTGTCACTGCCACCCATCAGCCAGCCCCTAACCTGCCCCTTGCGGGCAATCTGATCACCCCCCCACACCAATAGATCGCCCGCAGATCCGACATCAGATCACCTCCCAAATCCATTGTTTACATCTATTCTCTCCTCTAAACACACACTAATTACCCATCAATCACCCATCAATCACCCCCTATCACCACCTGTCACTTTTACCTATCAGATCAGACCCTAATCTGCCCCTTGCGGGCACCCAATCACCCGCCCACACGCTCAGATTGCCCTCTGACCCCCCCTTATCAATTCACCAGTGCATTAATTACATCTGTTCTTCCCTGTAATAACCCACTGATCACCTGTCAATCACCTGCCAATCACCTATCACCCATCAATCACCCCCTGTCACCCCCTGTCACTGCCACCCATCAATCAGCCCCTAACCTGCCCCTTGCGGGCAATCTGATCACCCACCCACACCATTAGATCGCCCGCAAACCCGCCGTCAGATTACCTCCCAAATGTATTGTTTACATCTGTTATCTTCTCTAAACACCCACTAATTACCCATCAATCACCCATCAATCACCCCCTATCACCACCTGTCACTGTTACCTATCAGATCAGACCCTAATCTGCCCCTTGCGGGCACCCAATCACCCGCCCACACGCTCAGATTGCCCTCAGACCCCCCCCCCCCCCTTATCAATTCGCCAGTGCATTAATTACATCTGTCCTTCCCTGTAATAACCCACTGATCACCTGTCAATCACCTGCCAATCACCTATCACCCATCAATCACCCCGTCACTGCCACCCAACAATCAGCCCCTAACCTGCCCCTTGCGGGCAATCTGATCACCCACCCACACCAATAGATCGCCCGCAGATCCGACATCAGATCACCACCCAAGCGCAGCGTTTACATCTATTCTCTCCTCTAAACACCCACTAATTACCCATCAATCACCCCCTATCACCACCTGTCACTGTTACCCATCAGATCAGACCCTAATCTGCCCCTTGCGGGCACCCAATCGCCCGCCTACACGCTCAGATTGCCCTCAGACCCCCCCTTATCAATTCGCCAGTGCAATATTTACATCTGTTCTCCCCTGTAATAACCCACTGATTACCTGTCAATCACCTATCAATCACCCATCAATCACCCCCTGTCACTGCCACCCATCAATCACCCCCTGTCACTTCCACCCATCAATCACCCGCTGTCACTGCCACCCATCAATCAGCCCCTAACCTGCCCCTTGCGGGCAAACTGATCACCCACCCACACCAATAGATCGCCCGCAGATCCGACATCAGATCACCACCCAAGCGCAGTGTTTCCATCTATTCTCTACCCTAAACACCCACTAATTACCCATCAATCACCCCCTGTCACTGCTACCTATCAGATTAGACCCCTATCTGCCCCTAGGGCACTCAATCACCCGCCCACACCCTCAGAATGCCCTCAGACCCCAGCCCTGATCACCTCGCCAGTGCATTGCTTGCATCTATTCCCCCCTCTAATCACACCTTGAGACACCCATCAATCACCTCCTGTCACCCCCTAGCACACCTACCCATCAGATCAGGCCCCAATTTGCCCCGTGTGGGCTCCTGATCACTCGGCCAATCCCTCAGATCCCCCTCAGACCCCCTTCCGATCACCTCCCCAGTGCATTGATTGCATCTATTTTCCCCTCTAACCACCCCCTGAGACACCCATCAATCACCTCCTGTCACCCCCCTAGCACTCCTATCCATCAGATCAGGCCCAATACAACCTGTCATCTAAAAAGCCACCCTGCTTATGACCGGTTCCACAAAATTCGCCCCCTCATAGACCACCTGTCATCAAAATTTGCAGATGCTTATACCCCTGAACAGTCATTTTGAGACATTTGGTTTCCAGACTACTCACGGTTTTGGGCCTGTAAAATGCCAGGGCGGTATAGGAACCCCACAAGTGACCCCATTTTAGAAAAAAAGACACCCCAAGGTATTCTGTTAGGTGTATGACGAGTTCATAGAAGATTTTATTTTTTGTCAAAAGTTAGCGGAAATTAATTTTTATTGGTTTTTTTTCACAAAGTGTCATTTTTCACTAACTTGTGACAAAAAATAAAATCTTCTATGAACTCGCCATACACCTAACGGAATACCTTGGGGTGTCTTCTTTCTAAAATGGGGTCACTTGTGGGGTTCCTATACTGCCCTGGCATTTTAGGGGCCCTAAACCGCGAGGAGTAGTCTAGAAAACAAATGCTTCAAAATGACCTGTGAATAGGACGTTGGGCCCCTTAGCGCACCTAGGCTGCAAAAAATTGTCACACATGTGGTACCGCTGTACTCAGGAAAAGTAGTATAATGTGTTTTGGGGTGTATTTTTACACATACCCATGCTGGATGGGAGAAATTTCTATGTAAATGGACAATTGTGTGTAAAAAAATCAAACAATTGTCATTTACAGAGATATTTCTCCCACTTAGCATGGGTATGTGTAAAAATACACCCCAAAACGCATTATACTACTTCTCCTGAGTACGGCGGTACCACATGTGTGACACTTTTTTACACCCTAAGTACGCTAAGGGGCCCAAAGTCCAATGAGTACCTTTAGGATTTCACAGGTCATTTTGCGACATTTGGTTTCAAGACTACTCCTCACGGTTTAGGGCCCCTAAAATGCCAGGGCAGTATAGGAACCCCACAAATGACCCCATTCTAGAAAGAAGACACCCAAAGGTATTCCGTACGGAGTATGGTGAGTTCATAGAAGATTTTATTTTTTGTCACAAGTTAGCGGAAAATGACACTTTGTGAAAAAAAACTATTAAAATCAATTTCCGCTAACTTGTGACAAAAAAATAAAAACTTCTATGAACTCACCATACTCCTAACGGAATACCTTGGGGTGTCTTCTTTCTAAAATGGGGTCATTAGTGGGGTTCCTATACTGCCCTGGCATTTTAGGGGCCCTAAACCGTGAGGAGTAGTCTTGAAACAAAAATGACCTGTGAAATCCTAAAGGTACTCATTGGACTTTGGGCCCCTTAGTGCAGTTAGGGTGCAAAAAAGTGCCACACATGTGGTATCGCCGTACTCGGGAGAAGTAGTATAATGTGTTTTGGGGTGTATTTTTACACATACCCATGCTGGGTGGGAGAAATACCTCTGTAAATGACAATCTTTTGATTTTTTTACACACAATT
The DNA here is from genome assembly GCF_040937935.1 of Hyperolius riggenbachi. Classification (NCBI taxonomy): domain Eukaryota; kingdom Metazoa; phylum Chordata; class Amphibia; order Anura; family Hyperoliidae; genus Hyperolius; species Hyperolius riggenbachi. Next base: position 224,067,824 of record NC_090646.1, read on the forward strand.
GTCCATTTACAGAGGTATTTCTCCCACCCAGCATGGGTATGTGTAAAAATACACCCCAAAACACATTGTACTACTTCTCCCGAGTACGGCGATACCACATGTGTGGCACTTTTTTGCACCCTAACTGCGCTAAAGGGCCCAAAGTCCAATGAGTACCTTTAGAATTTCACAGGTCATTTTGAGAAATTTCGTTTCAAGACTACTCCTCACGGTTTAGGGCCCCTAAAATGCCAGGGCAGTATAGGAACCCCACTAATGACCCCATTTTAGAAAGAAGACACCCCAAGGTATTCCGTTAGGAGTATGGTGAGTTCATAGAAGATTTTATTTTTTGTCAAAAGTTAGCGGAAAATGACACTTTGTGAAAAAACACAATTAAAATCAATTTCCGCTAACTTTTGACAAAAAAATAAAATCTTCTATGAACTCACTATACTCCTAACGGAATACCTTGGGGTGTCTTCTTTCTAAAATGGGGTCATTTGTGGGGTTCCTATACTGCCCTGGCATTTTAGGGGCCCTAAACCGTGAGGAGTAGTCTTGAAACGAAATTTCTCAAAATGACCTGTGAAATTCTAAAGGTACTCATTGGACTTTGGGCCCTTTAGCGCAGTTAGGGTGCAAAAAAGTGCCACACATGTGGTATCGCCGTACTCAGGAGAAGTAGTATAATGTGTTTTGTGGTGTATTTTTACACATACCCATGCTGAGTGGGAGAAAGATCTCTGTAAATGGACAATTGTGTGTAAAAAAAATTAACAAATTGTCATTTACAGAGATATTTCTCCCACCCAGCATGGGTATGTGTAAAAATACACCCCAAAACACATTATACTACTTCTCCTGAGTACGGCAATACCACATGTGTGGCACTTTTTTGCACCCTAACTGCGCTAAGGGGTCCAAAGTCCAATGAGCACCTTCAGGCTTTACAGGGGTGCTTACAATTTAGCACCCCCCAAAATGTCAGGACAGTAAACACACCCCACAAATGACCCCATTTTGGAAAGTAGACACTTCAAGGTATTCAGAGAGGAGCATGGTGAGTCCGTGGCAGATTTCATTTTTTTTTGTCGCAAGTTAGAAGAAATGGAAACTTTTTTTTTTTTTTTTTTTTTTTTCACAAAGTGTCATTTTCCGCTTACTTGTGACAAAAAATAATATCTTCTATGAACTCACTATGCCTCTCAGTGAATACTTTGGGATGTCTTCTTTCCAAAATGGGGTCATTTGGGGGGTATTTATACTATCCTGGAATTCTAGCCCCTCATGAAACATGACAGAGGGTCAGAAAAGTCAGAGATGCTTGAAAATGGGAAAATTCACTTTTTGCACCATAGTTTGTAAACGCTATAACTTTTACCCAAACCAATAAATATACACTGAATGGGGTTTTTTTTATCAAAAACATGTTTGTCCACATTTTTCGCGCTGCATGTATACAGAAATTTTACTTTATTTGAAAACTGTCAGCACAGAAAGTTAAAAAAATCATTTTTTTGCCAAAATTCATGTCTTTTTTGCTGAATATAATAAAAAGTAAAAATCGCAGGAGCAATCAAATAGCACTAAAAGAAAGCTTTATTAGTGACAAGAAAAGGAGCCAAAATTCATTTAGGTGGTAGGTTGTATGAGCGAGCAATAAACCGTGAAAGCTGCAGTGGTCTGAATGGAAAAAAAGTGGCCGGTCCTTAAGGGGTAGAAAGCCCTAGGTCCTCAAGTGGTTAAAAAACCCCTATTGTCTGCTAATGTCACAGCAACAACTAAACATAATATTCAATAGAGATAACATATTCCAAGCTTACATCCACTGTTTTAAAACTATTGGACCAATTGCTAGTGCAGTGTACCCTGTTCCACAGAAATGCAGCTTCTCGGGGGAGCTCTTTTTATACCCTGTCATGTTATTGACCCTTTGCCAGTTAACCTATATAGTTGAGAGAAGCTCTTTGACTTTTCTTTCTTTTTCTTCTTTTTTTTGCAGCAATGCAAAAATTTTTTAGTCTTCTACTGGCTTTTATCAACTTTTTTGAAATATGTTTCTGGCGTGAAATGCAGAATAAGCATGTTTTTCATTCAACAAATATCAGTTTCAACATTTGATATAGTGTCGTTATACTATTTTTAAAATAAAAAATAGGGTTTACATGACTTGCAAACCATTACATTCTATATTTATTTTAAATAGTGTTGCAACATTTTGGGGAACAGAGTTGCATGACAATTTTTTTTAACACACTGGGTCTGATTTGCAAAGGTTATGATGCAAACCAGTCCTGTTGTGTAAAATATAGTTTCTCGCTATACAGCTAACTTTTCAGCATACCACACTATGGTCTTGTGTAACCTAAGCAGTTTTAAAGAAAAATGTAGGCAAGTAATATTATTTGTGTTATTTTCTTTCAAATAATTTCCAGTTCAGAAAACCTTCAAAATTTGCATCCACTGGTGCATTGCTTAATATTCAATACAAGGATGGTGGACTTTTTTTCAACTTGTATTAAAGAGGTGCTGTAGTGAAAATAACATACAATTTTTTCAGACTATAAGACGCTCCTGACCATAAGGCGCACCTAGGTTTAGAGGACAAAAACCAGGGGAAAATATATATATACAGTGGGATGCGAAATTTGGGCAATCTCGTTAATTGTCATGATTTTCCTGTATAAATCATTGGTTGTTACGATAAAAAATGTCAGTTAAATATATCATATAGGAGACGCACACAGTGATATTTGAGAAGTGAAATGAAATTTATTGGATTTACAGAAAGTTTGCAATAATTGTTTAAATAAAATTAGGCAGGTTCATAAATGTGGGCACTGTTGTCATTTTATTGATTCCAAAACCTTTAGAACTAATTATTGGAACTCAAATTGGCTTGGTAAGCTCAGTGACCCTTGACCTACATACGCAGGTGAATCCAATTATGAGAAAGAGTATTTAAGGGTGTCAGTGGTAAGTTTACCTCCTCTTTTAATTTTCTCTGATCGAGTAGCAACATAGGGGTCTCAAAACAACTCTCAAATGACCTGAAGACAAAGATTGTTCACCATCATGGTTTAGGGGAAGGATACAGAAAGCTGTCTCAGAGATTTCAGTTGTCTGTTTCCACAGTTAGGAACATATTGAGGAACTGGAAGACCACAGGCTTAGTTCAAGTTAAGGCTCAAAGTGGCAGACCAAGAAAAATCTCGGAGAAACAGAAGCGATGAATGGCGAGAACCATCAGAGTCAACCCATAGACCACCACCAAAGACATCATCATCTTGCTGCAGATGAAGTCACTGTGCATCATTCAACCATTCGGTGCACTTTACACAAGGAGATGCTGTATGGAAGAGTGATGCAGAAGCCTTTTCTCCGCCCACAGCACAAACAGAGCCGCTTGAGGTATGCTAAGCACATTTGGACAAGCCAGCTTCATTTTGGAAGAAGCTGCTGTGAACTGATGAAACTAAAATTGAGTTATTTGGGCATAACAAGGGGTGTTTTGCATGGAGGAAAAAGAGCACAGCATTCCAAGAAAAACACCTGCTACCTACAGTAAAACACGGTGGTGGTTCCATCATGCTGTGGGGCTGTGTGGCCAGTGCAGGGACTAAGGAACCTTGTCAAAGTTGAGGGACCCATGGATCCCACTCAACATATTCTGGAGACCAATGTCCAGGAATCAGTGACAAAGCTGAAACTGCACCGAGGCTGGATCTTTCAACAAGACAACGACCCTAAACACTGCTCAAAATCCACTAAGGCATTCATGCAGAGGAACAAGAACAATGTTCTGGAATGGTCATCTCAGTCCCCAGACCTGAATATGATTGAAAATTTGTGGTTTGAGTTACAGAGAGCTGTCCATGCTCGAAAGCCATCAATTCAGACTCTCATTGGAATCTACAGGAAGTGTTTAGAGCTGTGATCCTAAAACTAAGGCCCGTGGGCCGAATGTGGCCCCCTGAGGCTTTTTTTCCGGCCCCCTACACACAAAATGTATTACTTATAGATGTGGCCAGCTGCATCTTTAAATATTTAAAATAGCAGTGCTGGCACCACCCTTCCACATGGAAGCCAGAAAGCAGTCATTCACAGGCTTCCAATCAAATTCCACATCAGGTGACACTGCTGTCAAATTGGACTGCAGGTTGTCACCTGGGTATGCTTCACTGTCTAGTGTACATAGACTTCTTTGGGCACTGTGTGAATGAATGGCTGCTGCTGGGAGTTCTCTTCTGGGCATGGCCAGTGTGGGGGTGAAGGGGAGGTTGGGGCTAAAGGTAATGTAATCTAAAGGCAGTGTGTGTGCATGTGTAGAGGTGGATAATTTGAAGTTCATGCGAAAACTAGGGAAAAGGGGTAGTTCTTTAAAAAAAAATTTTTTTTTTGGGTGGTACTTTTGAAACTATGCATTTTGAACACTGATTGCTTTAGGTGTGGGGGGTTGTATTTCAGGCTGCTGGGAAAAGTGGGTACCGCGTGGAGGGGATGACTTGTAACAAGCATAATGACATATTTTGGTCAGTGCTGTGCAGGAATGCTATGGTTACTTTGTGAAGGGGAAATGGAGGGCTGTAATGCATATGTTTCTATAGAGATCGTGTGTGTGTATGGGTGATATTGTGCTGCATGTATTTGCAGGCCATTGGGTGACTTGCTATGTTAGGGTCATGATATCTGCACTTGCTGTGTTGGAGGGCATAATATTTGCTCTGGTTAAAAGGGAGACATGAGGGCTTCCCATGTTAATATGCGTTGTCTACAATATTGTAGGCTCAATGTTATGTTTTTCTACATCATTTTCTGTACACTCCGGCCCCCCAGCAGTCTGAAGTATGTTGACCTGGCCCTCGACCAAAAAAGTTTGGGGACCCTTGATTTAGAGGCTGTAATTTGTGCAAAAGGAGGATCTACTAAATATTGATTTCATTTCATTTATATGGTGCCTAAATTTATGCACTTGCCTAATTGTGTTTAAACAATTATTGCACACTTTCTGTAAATCCAATAAACTTCATTTCACTTTTCAAATATCACTGTGTGTGTCTCCTATATGATATATTTAACTGATTTATATAGGACAATCATGACGATTAACAAGGTTGCCCAAACTTTCGCATCCCACTGTATATACTAAACCTGGTGCATTTATGGTGAAGGGGCATCTTGTGGATTATGCCCCCTTTGTACCTCATGCCCCCTTGTACCTCTTGTGTCTCCCTATGTCCTCCTCTGTCCCCCTTGTGTCCTCCTGTACCCCATGTGTCCGCCTAGGTCCTCTTTGTGCCCTCCTCTATGCCCCCCTTGTGTCCTCCTTCTCTATGCCCCTTTGCGTCCCCTTGTGTCCTCTGTTTGTCTCAATGTGTCCTCCTCTGCATTGGCACAGTACAGGGAGTCCCCGACATTGTGGCGAGTTGGAGGTTTGGATTGGCACGCGTTCACAAGTGAGGAACTCCCTGCATTTGGCCTTTAAGACGCAGTGACATTTCCTTCCCACTTTTGGGGGAGAAAAAGTGATTCTTAAGGTCCATACACACGCCGGACTGGAGGCAACGACGGGCCCGTCGTTACCTCCCCCTGGGTGGGCGTGCCAACGACAGTCCGGCGTGTGTACGCACTGTCGGCGGACTGATACGGCTGTTTCAGAGCGATCCGCCCGGCGGATCGCTCTGAAGCAGTCGTATCAGTCCGCCGACAGTGCGTACACAGGCCGGACTGTCGTTGGCACGCCCACCCAGCGGGAGGTAACGACGGACCCGTCGTTGCCTCCAGTCCGGCATGTGTACAGACCTTTATAGTCCAAAAAATCCCGTCATTAATAAAATTGTTTATATTCTACAATATTCAGTTATAGATTATTTAGTCAGTGTTTGCCCATTGTAAAATCTTTCCTCTCCCTGATTTACATTTTGAAATTTATCACTGGTGTTGACATCTTTAGTTCTGCCAGGTGATCTGTACAAAATATTTGTTATGAAAAGTTCTATGTACAGAGGGAGATATAGCTTGCTTGGCAGTTGGAAAAATCCGCTATTACCCGAAATACAACGTAGTTCTCAGACAGCAAACTGTCAGGACCATGGTCATGACATCATAGTGTGGGAAGGGTTTCACCACAACATCAGCCATACCCCTGGGCAGGAAAATAGGGCAGACAATGGGCAGGGAAATACTTTCACTACCCCAGTGAATTTATTTATTTTTTTAAGTTTAAATTGTTGGAGTCCAGATTAAATTTTACTTCTCAGTCATGAATAGTAGTAAATAATACTACTGGATTCGACCAGTTTTGAACACTGGTTCAAAAAACAAAAACATTTCCTATAATCATGTCTGGGATCTATTGTTGAGGACAACTTAATATTAGATATGCTTGTCAGTCTCATTTCATTTGTTTTAGATGTATTTCACACTTACTCATTGCAGGCAAAACTGTGACACACCTGTCGCCTTTTCCACCTGCTAACAAGATAATATAATCAAGGTTTATTTTACTTAATTTAAACTGTAACACACATTCTAATAGTAAATAGCCTCATATTAATAATCAGAACATTTCTGGACACGCAAAACACCCATTAAACACCAAATAGAGCAAAAACTAACCTAGTGACTTTAGAAAAACACATATCTCTTAGATCAAAGATGCCTTTGAAGTGACAAAGCCTTAATCCATGCACTGCTCAGGCACTTCCTCTTTGGACACAGCAGCCTGTTGTCAAATAAAATGGAAGTTAAGGAAGTTATCTCATCTATAAAAGTTAAAAAGAACCCATCAGCTAATGACAGACTTGTCACAAATGACAACTGTTATGCTGGATACACACGTTGAGATTTCCCGTTCGATTCCCGGGATCGAACGGATCGAATCGATTATTTCCAACATGCTCGATTCGGATTTCGATCGTTTCTGCCGTCGATTTGCATGTTAAGTATGCCAAATCGACGGCAGAAACGATCGAAATCCGAATCGAGCATGTTGGAAATAATCGATTCGATCCGTTCGATCCCGGGAATCGAACGGGAAATCTCAACGTGTGTATCCAGCATTAGGGCTGGTTCAGACGGACGTTTGGAGGCGTTGCGTTTGCTGGCGTCGCGTTCAGCAGCGTTCGTGTGCGTTTGGATGCGGTCGCGTTTTTTCTTCCCCTAGGGGGACATTAGCGGTCGCGGTTAACCTCCCCTGGAAGCTACATGTAGCTTTCAGGGGCTCCTTGAACGCCAGAGAAAATCGGGACCCAAACGCCGCGTTTGTGTAAACGCGCTTGAAAGCTTGGTACAAACGCTCCCATTCACTTGAATGGGAGTGTTTAACACCAAGCCCTGAACGCTGGCTGTAAACGCTCTGCAAACGTCCGTCTGAACCAGCCCTTAGGCAGGCGAGGCCTCACGTTTTAAAAAATAATCTAGAAGGCTGCACTAATCTGATCATCCACCTCTACACTCAATACAAGTCAGATGGCGGCCTGAAAACAGCTAGGTCTTTGTCAATGTTAATAGAGCCTGGAAGGGCTTCTCCTTCATGAATATGCATCGGAAGCTCTATGCCTTTACAGACACAGCCTTGTGAAAGATGGTAGGCAAACACAGACACTGCTTATGCTGACTGACCTAAGCCTATGCCAAATTTTGGGAAAATAATGAGAACCCACGCTTCCAGGCGAATCCTTCTCAGCCTGGGGATTTCTCTTGGTGTCTTTATTTGCCCTCTAGGATTCGTAGCTCTTTGGAAATCTTTATGAGAGAACAGGGAAGAAAAGACACGTGACATGACCAGGGCTTTCTAAAACTTTCTGACAACATGACACTTCTCATTTTGGAGTCTTATCAGATTTGCATACGAGTGAATATGTAGCTCTTATGACTTTCACAATATTACTAGCGGCGTCTGAAGCTACTCAGCAGGAAGAATGTGGACACACAAATATTGATTTTGCAAATGAGGCAGGTGTAGGAGTTTAAGCAAGGCCCCATTTCACTATCTGAAGTTTGTCTGCTCAAAGGCTTTGCACCTCATTTTGTGGGCTACTAATCCTTGACCGAAAATGCAGGTGTTGGTCAAAGTAAAAATGCTGGCTCAAAGCTCTTCCTAATTTATTATCATCACGGCACTCACTATTGTTAATATGCTCTATAGGGGAACTCCAGATAAATCCTAATAATAATGATCATTTCTTAAAGCAAAACTGTGCTCATTGACTTGCAGCCAACCTTCTCATTATCTTATTATACTCTATATCCTTCTGACCCTGTTTCAGATCTCCAGTATACTCAGTAGACAGGAATTAAACATTAAAGATAAACATAATTTCCAGTTCCTCATATCCTCATATATATATATGAGGGAAGTCCTAGAACCAGTATCAAGGACAACCTTGTTCTGCGGCATTTCGACTAACTGTGAAGGCTATCACATCATATATAAACAATGGGCACTTTCACACTAGGATCTGATCTGTGCGTTTTGACGGATTGCTCCTAGATTGTGTTAAGAAAGGTAACATGAAAGTCTATGTGACTTTCATGTTAACTTTCACATTAGACAAAGCGTTCCAGAGCGTTACGTTGTAACGCATCTGGGAGCTTTGTAAAGTCCAGCCGCTGCGTTTCCCCTTGGGTGAATTTCCACTACCACCGCTAATCACCGTTGCACCGCAACTTCCCGATGTCACTCAACGCGTGCACGAAATCGGGTTCATGCACGTGTTGGCTAATGTGAAACAGCCCGACAGCCAGCCAGAGTAGGACACATCTACTGAGAGTCCACCTCAAAACCTTCCAAGACAGAGCCTTCTGTCATGCTGACCCTACACTTTGGAATGCCTTGCCACACTCATTCAGGACAGTTCCATCCCTGGAAATATTTAAGTCCAAACTCAAAAGCCATCTGTTTGGTCTTGCATTTATGAACACTTGACTATTTCCTCTGTAACACAGTCCACTCTGCTACTATGTATTGATCCGAGTCCTATGGCATAAAAGTGCTTTACATACAGTGGTTTGCAAAAGTATTCGGCCCCCTTGCCGGTTTCCAGTGTTCCGTGGGATGTTCAAGGCTTTGGAAATCTTTTTGTAGCCTAAGCCTGCTTTAAATTTCTCAATAACTTTATCCCTGACCTGGTGTGTTCTTTGGACTTCATGGTGTTGTTGCTCCCAATATTCTCTTAGACAACCTCTGAGGCCGTCACAGAGCAGCTGTATTTGTACTGACATTAGATTACACACAGGTGCACTCTATTTAGTCATTAGCACTCATCAGGCAATGTCTATGGGCAACTGACTGCACTCAGACCAAAGGGGGCTGAATATTTTATGCACACCCCACTTTGCAGTTAGTTATTTGTAAAAAATGTTTTCATTCCACTTCTCACATGTACACCACTTTGTGTTGGTCTTTCACGTGGAATTCTAATAAAATTGATTCATATTTGTGGCAGTAATATGACAAAATGTGGAAAACTTCCAGGGGGCCGGATACTTTTGCAAGCTATTGTATTGTATTAGTGTATTATACCTGTAAGTTGCCTCTCAACTAGAAGCCCCAAAGCTATGTGGATGAAGCTGGCAAATGGCAAATCAAAATAATTCCTCTTTAACTGCACCCATTAACCTAAGCCAGCAATGACACAACCAACATAAACATGAATGCCAGAGTAAGTGTAAAGCGAAATCTTCGTCTTCGGACCCCTATACTAATGGTGGTTCATTTTTATGTCCAAGTTCTAATTCTCTGATTGGGTGTTCATGATAAGCCTATTCAAGAAGCAAAACTAGGACATTTTTCACATGACTACAATCAACCAATCAGTAATTTAAAAACAATTGTTCAACTGTGTGATGATAGTGAGGTATAAGATAACCAAATTCTGAATTCTTCTTGAAAACACAAATAACTAGAAGACAGAACTCCTCCTTAATAAGTGCCCTTATTAATAGGAATCCCTTACACCAACAATGGATACAAGCACCATAATACAGTATGGGCTGTGTCACAATGGTCAGTTGCAAGAGGCCTCTCATGAAAATGATGGCTTCCACCACAAAGTAACCTATTTTTAAATGAATACAACAGTCTCCCTGTCTCCTGAGCCTGACAGTAGGACAGATATCACTAGGATGTGCTCTTTGCTTGGACTTGTAGCCACCTTTTAGAAGTACTGAACAATTATCTCACAAAACCATATCTCTATTCATAACCTGCACCACATTAGCTATGCATAAAACACGGTTCCTTCAGAGGACACCTCTGGATTTAGCTAAGAATATCAGCACGATATGTGTGTTGGCTAGGCATCATAACCATGTTAACAAAACCCAGCCTATTTTATACAGTCCTGGTTTGGGTCTAAAAAAAGTTTGTACCACCAAGTTAACAGGACTGCAGTAAGGTTGTATAAGAGGGCTCTTCACGTTATTGTGTTGTTAAGGGTTACTGAAACTTACATTTTCTCAAATAGATCATCATAAATATCTGTATGGCTGATATTGGGGTGAAACTCCTCCCACAGTGTGATGTCATGGCCCTGACAGTTTGCTGACTGTATAAATTTTATTGCATTGTGGGAAATAACAGCTATTTCCAACTGCCAAGCAAGCAGTATCTTCCTTTGTGCATAGAGCTATCAGTTAACTAACATTCCACAAAGGTCACCTGGCAGGACCAAAGATGTCGCCATTTGTGATAAACCAAAGTATGTAAATTATGGTGAGGAAATAATTTACAATGGACAAACACTGACTAAATAATTTATAAATTAATATTGTAAAAAAAAAAAAAGAAATTTGAATAATTAAATTATTAGGGGCGTAACTAGAAATCACTGCGAAACTTTGGATGCCCCCCCTTTCTGCACAGGTAAACTGAGAACAATATTATTTAGTTGGCTAGTGCACACTTGAATGTGTTTTCCCCATGCAGATAAAAACTGACAGCAGTGAAGCACTGTACACATTTTCTCTATCAATTACATTAGCTTCTGTGATAAAACGTGCATGTTTTCACACATACAGCCACACATGGGGCTTGATTCACTAAACCGTGATAACTCAAATATCACACCATATCAAAGTTAACACGCCTTATCAGGGTAGCATAGCGAGGGCTACAAATGTATGCCTGCTTATTGCCAATGGCACTCGTCCTGCTCTGAGCCCCTGCGGGTTCGTAGTGTTCTCTATGCTACTCTGATAAGGTTTGTTCACTTTAATATCTTTGATAAGGTGTGATATTTGAGTCATCACGGTTTAGTGAATCAAGCCCATGGTGTACAGAAAACGCATACAGAAAACCAAAAGACAAGTGTGCTCCCAGCCTCAGCTTATTACTCACTCTGTCCATCTCTGATGGAGCAGAACTGGCTCTGCAGACTCCTCCAGCATCACTGCAGTACAGAGCACTTGGGGAGGGGTAGAGAGGTTGGGGGCAAGCACTGTATACAAGAGGCTGCTGCACACTGAATAGTGACGGTCTACAAATCTTTGTCTACAAAACTTTGTATGATTCAGTGGCTGAGCAGATGCAGTCATTAGAACAATTGTGCAGAGAATAAAAGCTTTTTCTCTTCGTGCCCAGACTCTTCAAGCATCACTACAGTACACAGGAGAGGGGTAGAAAGGCTGGGGGTAGAACAGCGCTGTACACAAGACCCTGCTGAACACTGAATAGGCACTGTTTTTTTCTCTTTGTGCCCTTAGTTGTCTCTCAGGACAGAGAAAAGAAACGTATCCCCCTGTGGCTTCTGGGTTCCCCTGCGGCTGCATCGCTGGCAGGGTCTATTGTTACGCCCCTGGGCCTAGACTGTAACTGCACTTACACCAAGGCAAATAATTACAATTTAAATCATTAGGCCAGATTACTAAAATTGGAACTGTAGAATCCTGATACCTTGAAAGTAAACTCTATAGGAGCCCATACATCAGACAATGTTTGGGCAGCTCGAACCAAGAGGCAGAACCCCTTCTGATTAAATCTGATCGAAACGAGATCTGTTGCCTGCTCATACACCGCAGGTAAATTCCCGATCAATTTCAGCATGAACTCTCGGGAATTGGCCTTGTGATGTTGCATCTGCCCCTTTGCCGCCGCCTGCGCTGTTTCCTTTAATGTAAAATGTGCTCCCCCCCCCCGGTGCCCCGTGTAGTATACCTGTCCATGTACGCCGCTGGCTCCATCTCCGAACTCTTCCGCACATACATGCGCCCCACGTGGTACTCCAGCAACCACGTGGGGTGCGTGTATGTCCGGAAGTGTCTGGAGACGGAGCCAGCGGCGTACACCGACAGGTAAAGTATACTGCATAGGGCACCGGATGAGGAGAGGGGGTTTACATTTTACACTAGGAGTAACAATGAAAACAGAACAATGAAAATGTCACATACACTCATAATTGCACACATATATTTGCCAACATGGCCTTTTCTAATAGTCGTAAGTATGTGTACGGAGTAGGACATTTTTTTTGAGAACAATGCAGTCCTGAGCCTACATGGGATGATGATTTGATGCAGGAGTTTGGGTACTAGTACTCCGCTCTGCTATCTTTCTCAGCAGTGTCTCAGAGGATGTCCAGCATGGTGGATTCTGAAACATAAATCTGCTGAATTAAGGAGGACTAGGATAGGTAACAGAGTAGGGGAAGGTAAGTATCATCAGTTAGGCTTAACAGGTTAGAGTGTACCCAAGATGACATGTGACATGATAAGATAGACATATGTATATACTATGGCAAGAACACACCTATACAATGTTCCTTTTCTTTTTTTCCCCTGCCTGAAAGTGTTAATATCCAGCTATGCAGCTGACAGTTTTTCTCCAGTCGGGACCCAGTTGGGCAATAGCCTCCCTCACTGATAACAAATTACAGCTATAAAACACTTTCCTAAGCAGATAACTGGGCTTCTGACTACAAGATAGATTAAAAAAAAGTCAATAGTTCATGTATTTTCCCTCTGGGATGCTTGAGACAATTAAGCAGAAACAACAATTAAATCTACTTTGTAAATGTTTATACATAAAATCAAACCATGAGATTTATTTTTAAAAAAGTCATTTTTAGGAGTCGGAGGACAGATTCAATTGTTTATCTCATCAGTTTATTTTTACCTCGGGTTCACCTTAACGTTAGGTGTCAGAATGAAAAGTTAAAGAGGAACTCCAGTGAAAATAATGTAATAAAAAAGTGCTTCATTTTTACAATAATTATGTATAAATGATTTAGTCAGTGTTTGCCCATTGTAAATTCTTTTAAATCCCTGATTTACATTCTGACATTTATTACATGGTGACATTTTTACTGTTGGCAGGTGATGTAGCTGCTGCATGCTTTTTTGGCAGTTGGAAACAGCTATTTCCCAGAATGCAACAAGGTTCACAGACAGGAAATTGCCAGGAGTACCATGGTCCTCGGAGTTTCTTGTGGGAGGGGTTTCACCACAATATCAGTCATACAGCGCCCCCTGATGGTCTGTTTGTGAAAATGAATAGATTTCTCATGTAAAAGGGGGTATCAGCTACTGATTGGGATAAAGTTCAATTCTTGGTCGGAGTTTCTCTTTAAGGTTCAAAATAATGAAAGGGGCTTTTTGTTTGTTATTGTGGGGGGGAGGCATCAGGAACCAATAAACATAAGGTTAAGGTTAAGCATCTGGAAGGTAAATATAAATCAACGGGGAGGGTAAGGTTAGTGCTCAAACCGTCATTGAAAATCTGTCACACAGATGAAACACAAAACAAGTATGAAACACCCAAATCTCGGAAGGTAACATCTACCATCTGTGGATATTTTTACACAGCCAGACAGATGTTTTCAGAAAAATTCTCACCCTTTTGGAAACACTGTTGAAGTTCAAAAATCACATTTCTGCTGTATTAGAAGAAGAATCAGTAAAACACTGCCACCACCTGGACAAAATATAGAATGTTTTTTTTTATATTCTGTTTTTGGTCATCTTGTTATCTAAACAGTTTATTCCACTCAAAGAAGGAATAAACTCTGACACAACATTTGGTAAAAATGTATTTTCCTACTTTTTATTACTCATACAGTTATCATATATGCTTTTGTGTACAAGTATTATTGTCCGTTTACAAATTTCAAGTGTCCAAGGTGAAGTTTATCTGCTCTTAAAAAAAAATCTGTATTTAAAAAAACGTCCCCTGGGGGGTACTTACCTTAGGACGGGGAGGCCTCTGGATCCTAAGAAGGCTTCCCCGTCCTCCTCCGTCCCTCCGTCGCCTTTCCGGGACCCCCCAAATTGTGGTGAGGTAAACCGCGATCCTGCACAGGCACACTAGCCGCTCTTCCTTCGGGTTAAGGCGGAGATAGCCGAATGTGATCGATCTACTCTACAGGCACGAGTCCTTTGCCCCTGCGCATTAGAGTGGATACGATCAGGCTCGGCTATGATTGCTAGCTCACTAATGTTTTATTAATCCTTGCGATGATTTGATGAGTCCCACCTAGGTGAGAGTGTTAGAAAATTCATTTCCAGGTTTACTGAATCATACAGGCCTCCCCATCCTCTGTAAATTAGGTCTATAAGTTCTAATCATCTTTGAACAAAATGAATATGAAATACCTACACTTTCTTACCAAAGCTTCATTTTTAGCTGCACAGAAGAAAACTGCCCGGGCATTTTTCCCCTGATGCTGTGCAAAGCATGATGGGATTTCTGATGTTTTTGTGCTCCTTCTGCTGTTTTGGCATTTGGCGTGTTTTGAATTTGAGATCTGAAGCCTAGCGCATGCTGCTGGGAAGGGTGATCAGGACACAGGACAGTTGGAACTGTGTCTCATGCTCCCTGTCACCTCCTTTCAACCAAAAATATGGCTGCCCCATGAAAAAGATGGCTGCCCCCATGAAATCCCAAACATTTGCCTGTTCTTTAAAAACAGGGTGGGTAAGAGATTATATTAACTATCTATTTTAATTAACTTAACTAATGTAACTTAATGACAGTATGTTTGTTTAGGCCTCCCCTTTAAGTTCCCCTTTAAGGCCGGTGGGATTATGGCCCATACTCACGGGCTACGTGAGTATGAGGTGCAACACGGGCGCGCACCCCGAACCGTCGCTCGTTGCTGCTGTCGCCAGGCGATTGGCGCGGTCAATCGCCCGGCGACAGTTGCTGCCGCAACTGTCGCTAGTACGCGTGAGTATGCGGACTAGCGACAGCAAGGGGGGGAGGAACATCAGCGACAGCTTCCTTCACGTCAGTTGCCAGGTCCCTCCGCCAGGTGTATGCGGAGGGACCTGGCGACGAGTTGTCGCCGGCCTGTCGCGCACACGCTCCCGTGTGCTAGCGACAGGCCAGAAATGTTGCCCGTGAGTATGGGCCATTACATACTTCCTCCTTCACAAAGAAATATATGAGAGCGACATGGAGCACAGTTGGCAGTAGCGGCGTCAGGGGTGTGTTAAAGGGAACACGAGGTGAGAGGAATATGGAGGCTCCCATATTTATTTCCTTTCAAAATACCAGTTGCCTGGCTGTCCTCTTGATCCTGAGCCTCTAATACTTTTAGCCATAGACTCTGAACAAGCACATGCAGATCAGGTACTCTGCCTCAGCTGACTCAGGTTTTACTGGATTACTCTTATGCTTGTTCCAGGGCTTTGACTCGGACACTACTTATGCCAGAAGATCAACAGGGCTGACAGGAAACTGGCATTGTTTACAAGGAAATAAATATGGCAGCCTCCATATCCCTCTCACCCTGGGTTCCCTTTAACAGGCCTGCCACACTGCACATGTACAAAGATTCAGGTTTTGATTGGAAGAATTCAGAACGAGGTTCTGAATTTGAATATTCAAAACAACTCAACACTAATCACTTATGCTTAGAAATCTCTGGAGATGTCTTAAAGAGGAGCTGTCAGCCATGCTATCTCAGGAAAAAAAACAAATATATAAGTAGATAAATACTTGCTCTACTTACATAGCATATGTATTGCACTGTCCACATAATGATTTCTGTGAATTTTATAAAGGAAATGTAGAGAATCCTATTCTAGACAGTTTCCATATTTACTGTGGCTATTTTGAAGCCAGCCCTGATGTAATATCTGCCCTTAGTCTCCTCTGCCTGATTTGCCCGCCCTTCACTATAGAAAGTGCATTGTCTCAGCCTGATACATTTTGGCCAATCAGAGAGCAACAGAGGTGTGGAAGGGAAAGGCAGGAGGGAAAGAGGCTTCAGCCAGTCAGGCTGCATTAGTGAAGTCTGAAGGGAAGTAGAGAAGCAAAAAAAGATAACCCAGCATGCCTTGCAACTTCTCTTTTGTGTACTAAATTGTCTGTGTACCAAATAAGAGTCATGTAAACTGGGGAATGATAATTTATCAACAAGAAAAGGAACAGTGATTTTAACTTTTGCATTGCCTGATTAGCATCCTTATTACTTGTTTACCAGATAAAAATAAAGAATTGATTTTTTATTTTATGCCCGACAGTTACTCTTTAATAATCAGTCCCAAAAACTCTGCAAAATGACTCTTGTTTACTTTTCATTGCAACAAGAAAGATTCAGTTTATTATAAAGCAAACCTTAATATTCAGTAAGAAACCTTCCTAGGTATATGGTGATTAGTATGTTTACATTGAACATATTCAGAGGTCATTTGTCTACATTACTGGACATTTTTATTGTGTGTTTCTTATCAATGGTAAACATTCACTCACCTGCTGTATAATTTACACGTGTGTGAACTCAGACTCATTGGAACACTCTTGTCTGTATTGAGCTGTAGGAACAATGGTAAAGAGAAAAATGGTGAGAAGATAAAAATATCAAATTACTTGAACTGCAAAACAACATAACGGTATCTAATTCCAAAACAATGTGCCACTCCCTGCTGCTGCTATTTTAGATTGTTGTTTCTCAGTAAAGATGTGAACCATCTTATTGAGACGGTATATATAACAAAGATCCTGCGCTATGGGTAAGATTATCTCAAGTGCCCATTTAGTGGCAGTACACCCTGGTAAATGAAGTATGCAATTTTCCTGGGCTGACACATTTTCGACATACTTACCTTTATGAAGTAAATCATACAGTCCGCATCACTGTCTCTCAAAGAGGCTCACAGCCCTATGCTCCTGTCACAGTCTATTACCAATTGTGGTAGAAGCTAGTGGAGGAAACCCATGCACAGTTGTTCAAAAACTACAAACTCTTTGCAGAAAGTGTATTACTGGCTGAGCATTGATCTGTAGGCTATCTTCACAGTAGAATTTGCGTTGCATTCCCGGTAAAAATAGGAATGTAACTGAACAGAGAAGTTGCATCGCCCATTATGCACGCGTTGTGTTGCATACAGAGAAACATACACAGTCAATAAAAAGTATGCTTCACTGTCACTGTTAAAGTGCACTTTATGCGGTTACACACAATGGTATGCTAATGTACAGTATGCAGCTCTGAAAGGGACTATTTAAAGTGTACCTGAGACAAAAGGATGAAAAAGCTTTATACATATGTGGGGATTCCTCCAGCCCACTCCACGCAGATCACCCTCACACCATCCTCCACCTCCTGGATGGTCCGGTAGATGCTCAGTTATCTTCGGCCAGTCAGGTGTACTACGCATGCGCGGACGCGCTTTGCTCCCATTGCTGGGAGTGTTCTGCGTCTGCGCAGTACTACTGCACAGGTACAAAATGCTCCCAGCCATGGGAGCACAACATGGAGATCGTGCAGGTGGACTGCGCCTGCACCAACTGGCCGAAGATAACGGGACATTTACCGGGCCATCCAGGAGGTGGAGGATGCCGGCATGAGAGCGATCTGCATGGAGGCGGCTGGAGGTTGCCCCAGGTATGTATAACACTTTTCCATCCTTTCGTGTCAGGTACACTTTAAATAGTCCATTTCAGAGCTGCATACATTAGTATAAAATTTGCATCAACTTTTTAGCATTTTGTTGACCATCCCTAGCAGGAAAGGTGCCGATGCATAATACAATCTTACCAGTCCTGTGTAGAAGAAGGGAAAAACTGAGTAACTATACTTTGAACAGATGCTTAGATAGTCCATCATTTTGCATACATGTAGTAAGATTGTACAATGAAGATTGTATCATCAATGAGGACCTTAAAGGGAGCCTGAAGTGAAAGGAATACACGTGTTGACATCAATCCCTTATACACAATGCCAGTTACCTGGCTATCATGCTGAACTTTTGGCTTTAGTTGTGAAGTCAGAGTATGTGATCTGCATGCTCATTCTGGACCAGAGACGTAACAAAATTTGAGGCAGAGCATCAGCACAGCAGTCACACAACTGGCATTGTTTGTTAGAGAATGAAGATGGCAGCCTCTGTATTCCTCTCACTTCAGGTTCCCTTTAAGGCAGTTACATTCTGAGGGCACTACACTGTCTAATTCGGTAGTACTCTCACCTTGCAGTAATACAGTCTCAGGACACTCCATGTATGGAGTTTGTATGTGTTCTAAGAGGGTTACCTGACAAGTAGTCTGGTTTCTTCTCACACCACAATGTGCTGGTAGGTGAGCTAATATTTATAACTGCACAATGTGGGAGGCAGTTGTAAATGTATTGCAGTGCGAAACTAAGGGCCTGATTTACAAAGCGGTGATAACCAAGTTATCACGCCTAAGAGACTTTAGGCGTGATAACCTTTGCACCGCTGAGTTAGCACCGCTTTGTGCTGGTGATCGCACGCAAAGGCGCGCAATTCCACGCGCAGCGCCCATAGGGTTTAATGGGCGCATCGCGCGCACTTTGGGCGCGGGAATTTTGCGTGAGTTTCTTCTTATCACGCCTAAACTGAGTTTAGGCGTGATAAAGGGCTTTTCACTGGCGTGCAAACAGTTTGCACCGCTTTGTGAATCAGGCCCTAAATGTTTTTTTTTCCAGTTAGTTTTATTTATCATATTTATATTTGAATTATATAAAATATTTCATTTAAAACATAGATAAATGATTCTGTTTTTGTTTGTTTATTCAGATGCTGCATCTGCTGTTTGACGGGTGACATATGGTGAGCACTGTTGCAGTCACTAATATTACAAGAGAAAAGTCTCTAAACGTGGTGACAGATGACTAAACCATATTGTTTACTATAGAGATTTATTAGGCTACAACAAAACAAGACCAAAGCTGTGTAAACACACCAGATTTTTACTGTGTACAGGTGTACCCAAAGTCAACATCCTCTTCAGCAATCCACCAAGCTGGATGACACATTACTAAGCACTACTCTACTTAGAGACTGTCACCTGAAGCACTCATACAACATCACTTTATTCAATATTTATATGCTTAAATAGTTTTACAGAGCTTGCCATTCAAACCTGCATGCATGGCCGGATTTCAGGCAAGGCCACAAAGGCTTAGGGCACCAGGAAGCAAGGGGCGGTCAGCATGCTGGCACACTCATGCAATCAAGCTGACAAACATGTTAACTGGAGCAGTTAGGCAAGTGTGTGGGAGTCAGGGGCAGTAGACGTAGGCAGCTTATTGTCTGTGACATGAGCTGTCATTCATCATCACTGTCGGCCACTCTTCGAGTCCAACTCCACCCTCCACCCAGCTCCAACCTATCAGAACGGAAAGCATAGATTTGTCCCATAAATGGAATAAAAACTATAACCATCCTGATCATTTCAGATGTAATCGATCTTCACAACAGATTGAGAAAATGATTGACAAATTGGTTGTTTGTTGTCGATTGGCACCATGAACACTGTCCAATCCAATCAATCGGAAGGTTAATTGTTTAGTAAAATTGCATCATTAATAAGCATCTTTAAAATCAGTGATTACTGGGACCAATAAAAGTGTGTATGTGGTAGGGGGTTTGCTGTTTGTGAGGGGGCGGCTGGGGATAGTGGCCTTGGGCTATAAAAAGTGCTAATCCGGCCTTGCCAGCAGAACATTTTTATTTCTGTTGTTTAATTTTTTCTTCACTGAAAAAAAGTTTTTATAGTAATTGTTCTTAATAAATAAATGAAAAGCACATTGAGAACAAGATAACAATGTTTATGTCATACAGCTTTATTGGATAGCATGTGATGCATTTATTAAATATTTCATATTCTTTGAAATCCAGCCTGTACAGATTTAACCTGGAATTACGATAAAACCACCATAATTCAGGTGTCGTAACAGTGAACAGAGGCGTCAGCAGGATAAAAGGTTCTAAAAGGCTTAGGTGTAGGCAGAGGTGCTATTCGTGACCTTGAGACAATACTGTGTACTCCTATCTGTTTATTGCCTGAGGAAGCGGGAACATACCCGTGAAATGCGTTGCACTGTTTGTATTGGAGTATATTAATAAACTTGTTATCATAAAACTGACGGTATCTTGTCTGCTTCGGGGAGGCGAGTCCACCACCACCTCCTTGAGGGATTTTAAGCGTTTTAGAACCTTTTATCCTGCTGGCGCCTCTGTTCACTCTTACATTATCAATATCCACCCCTGGTGGAGGGGTTGATCCCCATTTTTCCTTATCTACAGAGAGCGACTTTTAATCCTGAGTGAGGACAGGTCTAATCTTGTCACCTGCCTATACAGTGGTCACCTAGGCGGTAACCCACGTTTGTGAGTATATACATTATATACTTTTCATTTCCAACCCCTTGTTTTGCATACTACACTATATTGGGCTCTCGGTATTTCTTTTGTCTTTATCATAATTCAGGTGTCGGAAATAGCCTGACCCCGAATTACATGGCCAAAAGTAAAAAATTGGTAATCAGTAAGGGAATATATTTCTCATATTCCTTGAGGTTACCTAGTGCAGAGACGTCTTTTGGCTCCTCCCGGCGCCCAAATTGCACACGTACTTGTTTCCTTGGCTCACTGTTGTGTGTCTTAGAATTGTACATTATGTCTATCTTATGTCTATCTAATTGATGACTATTGTGCTTATGTTCTTGCCCATTACTGAGATCATTTCCTGACCTTTTTTACTCTTACCTTACTCTTTATAATTGGAATTATGGTATTGCTTATCATTTTACACACACTCTTAGGATAACTTGCTATATTCCCATTGTAACAACATACTTTATAGTTATTTATATATAATTTCTCTGCCTAAAAATCAAATCAAAAATGTAAAAACAAAGTTTATAATATATGTTCAAATCCAGAGTGGACTCAAAATAAATCATTTATCCGTGTTTTACTATGTATAACACGTGCCCTGTAAGCAACAGGTAGTGATTGGTCACTATGGACAACTTGTGTCCTTGCTGTTAAATTATTTTAACATTGCGTACGTTGGCAGTAATTACACATGTGGGGAACATGAGATAACTCACACTAGATAGTGGCTTTTATTAAGCATGCACAGCATAGTAAATATGAACAGTTTCATGTTAATATTTTGTAAGGAAAAAAAAGTTGTTAATCCTCAAAACTGCTACTGTTGTATAATTTCCATTGCAAATACAGGACTGGTCCTTTCATACTACAGATAAATGATTGACTACCTAGAGTAGCAAGCCTTCCACATCAATAGCTAGACAGTGACTCCTGCTGGCCGTGGGAACTTACAGATTTGTCTGGGGTCACTGGGACTCTCAGCGTCTGCACTAATAATGGACTGGTTGCTGAGGAGAAAACTTTTTGTTTTCTTCATCATTTGTTAAAAAAAAAAAGTCATACATTACTTTAAATTATGGATGTGTGTGTGTATGTACACATACTATAGATACATAGCCATAACATTTATCCCCACAATGTGATTAATCATTACTCTGAACTCATTTAAAAAAATCTGATTGATGTAGTTAATTTGTACTGTATTTTGTATAATGAGTAAAACCCCAGAAACCAAGTACCCAAAAAAGTAAAGCAATACCAGGAATGGTTAAATGATTGCCTATGCTATCTATTTTTCCTTTACATTTTCTATGGTTTCATCTTTTCAGATTGATAAAACAACACCCAAATAAAGAAGTATTTTGAAATTAACGTAAAAAAAATGAAAGTTATTTTAGAACAGATTTGTGAATTGCGAGACAAAATACTAAAGCATCTTATTTAATAAGATGAGGATAAGCACGGTGGCAGAGTGGTTAATACTATGTCCCCAGTTCGAATCCCAGCCAGGGCACTATCTGCAAGGAGTTTGTATGTTCTCCCTGCATCTGTTGAGGTTTCCTCTGGGCACTCCAGTTTCCTCCCACATCCCAAAATATATAGATAAGTTAATTGGCTTCCCCCTAAAATGGTCCACCGACTATGATACATGCACTACACGATACATACATTGACATATGACTATAGCGGCAATTCGATTATGAGCCCCTCTGAGGGACAGTTATCGACAAGGCTATATACTCTGTACAGTGCTACAGAAGATGTTGGTGCTATAAAAACACTAAATAATAATAATAATTACTTAAAGAAAATCTGTACTCTAAAATTCTTACGATAAAAAGCATACCATTCTATTCATTATGTTCTCCTGGGCCCCTCTGTGCTCTTTCTGCCACTCCCTGCTGCAATCCTGGCTTGTAATTGCCAGTTTTATCCAGTGTTTACAAACAAAAGACATAGCATGTAATAGCTGAGAGTAGCTCAGTGTGTGAGTCATACAGAGTGTGCAGGGGGCCTGGAGAGGGTGTGTATAGCTTCTATCCAATCACAAGCAGCACAGCACATTCCAGCCTGACTGCCTCAGCCCGACAGAGGAGAGAAGATTAGATTATATAACAGAGATAACACTGTGCAATTAGGAAAGGCTGCACTTAGACAGAGCACATTAGAACAGGTATAGGAACTTATAGGATAGAAGAAATAAGGATGAAAATCTTGTTACAGAGTCTCTTTAAGATAAGCTTCATGAACTGGGCTCTGTGTCCTCTGTGAACCTCACTGGGAGATGGGACATCTGAGTCACACTCTAATACAGGGGTCGGGAACCTATGGCTCGCGAGCCATATATGGCTCTTTTCATGCCCGCATATGGCTCTCTGGCTCGCTAAAAGACGTGCGACAGAGCAGCCAGAGAGCCTGTGTTTACTTTTTTAAATCTGCGCCGCCGCCGCTCCCTCCATGCCGGGCCTTTGCAATTTGCATGTGTGCCTCCATCGGCACCGCCTCCCACCTCCCCTCACATCGCACGCTGAGCGCCGCCTCCTCCAGCCGCCGCGGCCAGCGTACTGTAGCTCTGCCCCCATGATGCTGCGTGCAGGGACTGGAGGCAGTGTTGCGGCCAGTGACGTCAGCCAAGCCCGCGCTTTGGAACTCCGCGGTGAAGCTGCCTGGCCTGGTGAGTTAGCTAGCTAGCTAGACAAAGCCTGCCACCCAGCGCCTCACCTGTTTCCCCCTCACCACCCTCCAAGCAATATCCCCTACCCACCCAGCACCTCACCTGTTTCCCCACCACCACCCACCAAGCAAATTCCGTATCGCCTACCCACCCAGCACCTCACCTGTTTCCCCACCACCAAGCAATATCCATATCTCCTACCCACACAGCACCTCACCTGTTTCCCCCACCACCACTCACCAAGCAATATCGCCTACCCACCCAGCACCTCACCTGTTTCCCCACCACCACCCACCAAGCAATATCGCCTACCCACCCAGCACCTCACCTGTTTCCCCCACCACCACCACCCACCAAGCAATATCGCCTACCCACCCAGCACCTCACCTGTTTCCCCACCACCACCCACCAAGCAATATCGCCTACCCACCCTGCACCTCACCTGTTTCCCCACCACCACCCACCAACTAATATCGCCTACCCACCCAGCACCTCACCTGTTTCCCCACCACCACCCACCAACCAATATCACCTACCCACCCAGCACCTCACCTGTTTCCCCCACCCACCAAGCAACATCACCTGCCCACCCAGCACCTTGACCTTCCTCTCCACACCCTGACCTGCCGCTCCCATTATTTTCTGGTGAATGCTGGCCACTTTACGATTATTTTATGGTGAAATGCTCCCCACTTTACAATTATTTTGTGAAATGCTCCCCACTTTACGATTATTTTATGGTGAAATGCTCCCCACTTTACGATTATTTTGTGGTGAAATGCTCCCCACTTTACAATTATTTTGTGAAATGCTCCCCACTTTACGATTATTTTATGGTGAAATGCTCCCCACTTTACGATTATTTTATGGTAAAATGCTCCCCACTTTAGGATTATTTTATGGTGAAATGCTCCCCACTTTATGATTATTTTATGGTGAAATGCTCCCCACTTTACGATTATTTTATGGTGAAATGCAGCCCACTTTTACGATTATTTTATAGTGAAATGCTAACCGTTAGCAACTGTATAACAACGTTATTAAAAATAATTCAGACACTAATTGTCCTTTAAAAGTGTTTGTTTTGCATAAAATGTACACCTTACCTTGTATTTAGTTTTAAACATATTGTATGGCTCTCACAGAATTTCATTTTAAAATATGTCGTGTTTATGGCTCTCTCGGCCAAAAAGGTTCCCGACCCCTGCTCTAATATAAGGAAGCTCAACTTCTTCCATCTATTTCCTGTAAATGAATCATGCAAAGTAATGATAATAGCTTGCAATTGCAACCTTGTATTGTTTGCAGCATTACTTGCATACTACAGGTCAATGGAAACTGATGCCCGAAATGGTTCAAATTTTCTATCAGGCAAGAAGGTGTTACTTTTTCCCCAGGGGAATAGTCATCCAGCTCACAAACTCCTGTTGGTGTTTACATTCATTGCTCCGACTTTCTCCAGGAAATTGATTATTAGCTGAGAGGACTTTCTCCAACCCTTCTACCTCCTAGAAATTAGCAAAACATGTGGTACATGGCAGAACACAAATACATATTAGACATGGAAAGATTATGAAAAGATAATTTTGTCTAAGGAAGCTTACGGCTAGTGTCGGCCAAGCTGGTGGGCTTCTAACATTTAGCCACAAAAAATGTTGGGAATGATGTCAGAACTACTGCCCTCAGCCTACATCAGCACAATTAACCATGTAAAATGGCAAATGGCCTCCTTAGATGAAAACACAGTGTACTTAGTGGGAGAAGAGGAAGCCCTGTGGCATAACCTTAATTTTTGAATGTTAAGGACAAAGTTATTTGATCACAGATTTGTGAACTGCGAGACAAAATACTAAAACATCTTATTTAATAAGATAAGGATAAGCACGGTGGCAGAGTGGTTAATACTATGTCCCCAGTTCGAATCCCAGCCAGGGCACTATCTGCACGGAGTTTGTATGTTCTCCCTGCATCTGTTGGGGTTTCCTCCGTGCACTCCAGTTTCCTCCCACATCCCAAAATATATAGATAAGTTAATTGGCTTCCCCCTAAATTGTCCCCCGACTATGATACATGCACTACACGATACATACATAGACATATGACTATAGCGGGGAATCGATTATAAGCCCCTCTGAGGGACAGTTATCGACAAGGCTATATACTCTGTACAGTGCTACAGAAGATGTTGGTGCTATAAAAACACTAAATAATAATAATAATTACTTAAAGAAAATCTGTACTCTAAAATTCTTACAATAAAAAGCATACCATTCTATTCATTATGTTCTCCTTGGCCCCTCTGTGCTCTTTCTGCCACTCCCTGCTGCAATCCTGGCTTGTAATTGCCAGTTTTATCCAGTGTTTACAAACAAAAGACATAGCAAGTCATAGCTGAGAGTAGCTCAGTGTGTGAGTCATACAGAGTGTGCAGGGGGCCTGGAGAGGGTGTGTATAGCTTCTATCCAATCACAAGCAGCACAGCACATTCCAGCCTGACTGCCTCAGCCCGACAGAGGAGAGAAGATTAGATTATATAACAGAGATAACACTGTGCAATTAGGAAAGGCTGCACTTAGACAGAGCATTATTTTATGGTGAAATGCTCCCCACTTTACGATTATTTTATGGTGAAATGCAGCCCACTTTACAATTAATTTCTGGTGTAATGCTCCCCACTTTACGATTATTTTATGGTGAAATGCTCCCCACTTTTACGATTATTTTATGGTGAAATGCTAACCGTTAGCAACTGCATAACAACGTTATTAAAAAGAATTCAGACACTTATTGTCCTTTAAAAGTGTTTGTTTTGCATAAAATGTACACCTTACCTTGTATTTAGTTTTAAACATATTGTATGGCTCTCACAGAATTTCATTTTAAAATATGTCGTGTTTATGGCTCTCTCGGCCAAAAAGGTTCCCGACCCCTGCTCTAATATAAGGAAGCTCAACTTCTTCCATCTATTTCCTGTAAATGAATCATGCAAAGTAATGATAATAGCTTGCAATTGCAACCTTGTATTGTTTGCAGCATTACTTGCATACTACAGGTCAATGGAAACGGATGCCAGAAATGGTTCAAATTTTCTATCAGGCAAGAAGGTGTTACTTTTTCCCCAGGGGAATAGTCATCCAGCTCACAAACTCCTGTTGGTGTTTACATTTATTGCTCCGACTTTCTCCAGGAAATTGATTATTAGCTGAGAGGACTTTCTCCAACCCTTCTACCTCCTAGAAATTAGCAAAACATGTGGTACATGGCAGAACACAAATACATATTAGACATGGAAAGATTATGAAAAGATAATTTTGTCTAAGGAAGCTTACGGCTAGTGTCGGCCAAGCTGGTGGGCTTCTAACATTTAGCCACAAAAAATGTTGGGAATGATGTCAGAAATAACTTTGTCCTTAACATTCAAAAATTAAGGTTATGCCAGACATGGAAAGATTATGAAAAGATAATTTTGTCTAAGGAAGCTTACGGCTAGTGTCGGCCAAGCTTCTAACATTTAGCCACAAAAAATGTTGGAAATGATGTCAGAAATACTGCCCTCAGCCTACATCAGCACAATTAACCATGTAAAATGGCAAATGGCCTCCTTAGATGAAAACACAGTGTACTTAGTGGGAGGAGAGGAAGCCCTGTGGCATAACCTTAATTTTTGAATGTTAAGGACAAAGTTATTTGATCACAATAACTTTTATGGTTATCTTGAGGACTCAGAAGACTAGGACGGGCAAGCATGATAGCACAATGGTTAATATACTTACTTTTTTTCAGTGCTCCTATTCCTATGTTTGAATTGTGGTTATGTCAGGTATGGTGTGTTACCATGTTTTGCCTGCTGGTGACAGTATACACTTGAACTGTAATAGATTTTTGTCACCCACCAACATGAAACCTTCTTCAGTCACTGGACAAATGCTGCAATTCTTTGTTTTGCCTGCAGGTCATGTCTGGAGCTCAATCAATTTCTACAGTATGTTTCTATTGATAGGTGCTCAGGAGTGTTCTTTCCATTGGGCGCCAGGGGGTGTGGCGCACCGGGTGACTGACAGGGAGGGGGGTGTCACAAAGGCCTCCGGCAGAGGTCATGAGCAAGAGGGGAAGCAGTGCAAGAAGGAAGGGCAGCAGGGACAGCGGCGGGCAGGGGGGCAAGACCCCCCTCCCTCACCTAGGTCCCCTCCTTCTGCACTCTCCCCTCTCCAGATATGCGGGTGGCAGGCAGGCACGGCCGGTGGAGAATAACTCACCTGACTGTCTTGTTCCAGGTGCTGGAGCACTGCATCACGGGTCCCCCCTTCAATGCCGCTCACTGTTCTTTCTGATTGGCGGAAGCATAGTGAGCGACATTGAAGGTGGAAACCTGCGGCACGTGGTGGTGACACAGCGTTCCAGCACCTGGAATGCAGGAGTTAGGTGAGCTATTGCCCACCCACCCACCATGCCTGCCGCCCGCATATCTTGAGGGGGGAGAGTGCAGAAGGAGGGGAACCAGTTAAGAGGGGCTGTCCCCACTGCCCCTCCTTCTTGCACTGCTTCCACCAACTATACTAGCTATACTGGGGGAAACTATACTAGCTATACTGGGGGCAACTATACTACCTACACTGAGGCAACTATACTACCTACACTGGGGGCAACTATACTAGCTATACTGGGGCAACTGTACTAGCTATACTGGGGAAGTATACTACCTCCATTGGGGGCAACTATACTAGTTATACTGGGGCAACTATACTACCTACATTGGGGCAACTATACTACCTATACTGTGGCAACTTTACTACCTACAGTGGGGGCAACTATACTATCTACAGTGGGGGCAACTATACTACCTACACTGGGGGCAACTATACTACCTACACTGGGGGCAACTATACTACCTATACTGTGGCAACTATACTACCTACAGTGAGGGCAACTATACTAGCTATACTGGAACAACTTTGAGGAATTCTGCATGGGATTATCTAGATGCTTCCCTCAACTTAGTTATCAATTTATTTTCATCAATTCAAGTTCACTTTAAGCCTAGTCACATTAGGATCACTATCAGACCACTTCCCTGATCAGAAGGCAGCAGATGCATGGACATGCAGAACAGTCTTTTCTACGGAAAAGCATCTACTTTTTCTCACATGTACGTCTGCATCATGCTCAGGTTTGTCTGTTGTGCTTTCGCAATGCACAAGTCCAACCTGCATGACTTTTTCAGCCACTGTGTTGCCACAGAATGGCATGAATGTGCTCTGAGGTCACATGCTGTGCCCCAGGGATATAGACTCCGCATTTCTGGAAAACTTTCAGCTTGATCACAGTAGCAAAAACGCACAGCAATGAAGGTAATTCTCCACTAAGGCTTAACATAAGCACTGATAACATTTTTGATACATCAACTTAATTTCTTTGAGCAGGAATCCAGGTGTTAACATACCACTGTGCCTTACAGTAATCATCTTTAGGCTTAGGCTATGGAGCAATGGCCTTTCTTGGAAGAAGTTCCCCTTTCAAAAAAGCTGAGAGCATTGAAATGTGAAGAGGAGCACAGAGCAAACTATTGCTTCACCCTGTGGTTTACTGCTTTGCATCATTTAACCCAAAGCTGCCCTCTAGTGGTAAAATCACATTATACACATCTTGCTGAGTGTTCTTCAATTCATTGGCACAATATGTACTGTAAAGCAGGCCATACTCTCATCGATTTCTCCCAAAGATAAATGGCTGATTCTATCACTCTGGCCAAATTGGTGAGAAAACGATGCAGCATTTGGCCTGCTCAATCGACTGATCGAGCAAGTTCAGAAGGAAAATCGGTTTTGGCGGAAAATGTAGATCAATCAGAGGCTGATTAGGAGTGCATTGCTAGCAGTGTTGGATACGGTGACCAGCGAGAAGATACCTTTCCGCCGGACAGTCCAGTCTCTGCTTCTACCTGGTGTCTTTTTCACTTTATGTCCCCAGGTGCCTGTGTGACATAATGCAGGGGATAGACACTAGGGGCCTCTAGTGGTCACAGTGCCCCTAGTGCTTGTCCGCTGCATTACACTACACAGGCGCCCAGGGACAGGGAAGTGAAGAGTAGCAGCTGGTGGGAAGAAGCAGAGACCGGGACCAGCAGAGATTAGGACCACGCAGTGGACAGGTGCGAACTGCAGAGGGAACTGAGACAAACAGATTTTCAAAGTTTTCATGGTGAAATAGATTGTTTGTAGTGTGTAGAAGCAATCGAGCAGATAGATCTTGTCTCTGATCAGATAATAATCGAAGAGGGATCGATCTGCTGGCCATATCGACCAGTGTATGGCCACCTTAAATAGTAGAGATAGTCATTGAGATGCTAATAAATAGCAGTAGCTTGTATTCCAATTTAATACTGATAGATGAATATGGGGGTCTTGTGATTTAATTATACAATCCTGTAAATTAAATGATACTGTGTATAGAAGAGGTGAAAAGCTCTAGATCACTCCAACAGGTCTATAAAAGGTCTCAGCCTCCAATTATCATTAATAAAAAGGCATTCCTTAACATGAATTTGAAAATGAGGGTGACAAACTTTGTGTGAAGCCCATTGCATCTATTCTAGTAGTATGTTCATAGATAACCAATGCAAAGAGTCATCATACATACTGCCATTGCAACTCCACATTGAAAACCAGAACTGCCACTACCTGCTGCAGAATCAAAGTCATACAAAGCCCAAACACAGTGATTTTCAATGTTAAAGTATACCCGAGGCAAACCTCAAGTCAAAAGTAAAATACTTCTCTAAGAAGAGAGAAGCCTCTGCATCCTGTAGAGGCTTCCCACGCTGTCCTCCAGTTCACTGTTGCCAAGCGCGGACCCCACAAAGGAATCCAACAAGAGCTTGTGGCATTCCAAGCTCAGGACCGCATCCTCTTCAAGCACAAGTGTGGCATACTGTGCCTGTGTGAGCACGCCCACGCCTGCACAGTAAGGCGGAGCCTCTCATGCATGAGAGGCTCAGTGCTACTGTGCAGGGGCAGCCATTTTGCAAGAACAGGAGTGCAGTCGCAATGTAGAGGAGAGTTCCAGACAGTGGTGGGGGCCTGGAGGACAGCATGAGAAGCTTCTGGAGGACCCTGAGGCTTCCCTCTCCTTAGGCAAGTAATTTATTTTTGACCCAAGGTTCCACTTGGATTCAAGTGCTGAGGCATCAATATGTAATGAGACACTTGCCTACTTTTTACCTGGTGAACTGTGTATTCAACAGGAAAAGACCCTGTAAACACAGCTTGTGAATGTTAACTGTAAAATTTTAAGCAAACAGTCATATTTTCGATAAGATCATTTATATTGAAAGAAAATATCATATTTATTTTATCCACAGCACAAAAGAATCCAACTTGTGATCATATCTCCACCAGTTATGATCACATATATGAAAAATCCACCAAGCGGAACAATCATTTCTTTAAAGAAACAATAAATAAGATCGATTGGACCCATCAGTGTCTTTATTTTCATGCAATATGGTGTGAATAATGTGATAGAAAAAATGATGGTTCACTAAAAATTATACCATTAATGGACACCTTTATGTTAGGTACAAACTTCCGGTCAGATCGCCTGGTCAAATTGATCATTTCTGCTCACGATCAATAACTGGATCGAATTTGTGCAGTGATGATCTAAAAATCAATCCCATTATCAATCCAGAGAAGATCAGACATATCGGATAGTACTGATTCGACCTGTCGATCTGATGGGAAATCGCACCGTGTGTATCAGACATTACAGGGACAGAATGTATTGCTCTGACATATATTGCTGTGTAAAATGCTGATTATATGAACAGTAGCAGTGTTTGCAGCAAGAAATGCAAGATTATTAGGGATATCTGTAACATGAATATATACATATAGCCTTGCCCCCATGAAACAAGGATTCCAATGTTCGCCTGCAAGGCTCACGCCTCCTTCCAGAACAAAGAAAAGCTAAAATTGCAACACTAGTGATTATGTCATCGCTATTTCGGGCACAGATTTCAGGAACTGAGATTCCTTCCCAACCAATTTAACTTTAGTCTCATCTCTGCAGTTACCATTTAGTATCTTACACAAAGTCTATGCTACAGTCACATAACACACCACTAAAAATGCTTTTTTTGCATGAGGCAAAAATCACTAATTTGATTGACAATACTATGGTACGTATATAATTACCCTGTTACCTAAGTTTATAAGATGAAAACCAGGGTGAAAAAAAACAAAAACTAAACCTGGTTGTCCATAGTGCAGGGGCGTTTTGTGGACCTTCTTCCCTCAAGCCTCCCAATCATTTCCCTCTTGTGTCCTTCACATGGAAAGTGGGGCATGGAGGCATAGGCGGGGAAAGAGGGACACAGAGGCATAGACGGGAAAAGGGGGACACGGAAGCATAGACGGGAAAAGGGGGACACGGAAGCATAGATGGGGAAAGGGAGATACAGAGGCATAGATGGGGAAAGGGGGACACAAAGCATAGACAGATAAAAGGGGACACAGAGGCATAGATGGGGAAAGGGGGAACCAGAAGCATAGACAGAGAAAGGGGGACACAGAGGCATAGACGGGGAAAGGGGGAACTGGAAGCATAGACAGAGAAAGGGGGACACAGAGGCATAGACGGTGAAAGGGGGAACTGGAAGCATAGACAGAGAAAGGGGGACACAGAGGCATAGACGGGGAAAGGGGGAACTGGAAGCATAGACAGAGAAAGGGGGACACAGAGGCATAGACGGTGAAAGGGGGAACTGGAAGCATAGACAGAGAAAGGGGGACACAGAGGCATAGACGGGGAAAAGGGGAACCAGAAGCATAGACAGAGAAAGGGGGACACAGAGGCATAGACGGGGAAAGGGGGAACTGGAAGCATAGACATGGAAAGGGGGATACAGAGGCATAGACGGTGAAAGAGGGAACTGGAAGCATAGACGTGGAAAGGGGGACACGGAGGCTTAGACGGGGAAAGGGGGAACACGAGACAGAGAAAGGGGGACACAGGACACGGGACAGGCCAAAGGGTACACCGGGGTATAGGCAGAGGGAAAGGAGGACACAGGGTGACAGAAGGGACATGGGACAGGGCAAAGGAGGACATTTGGGGGAGAAAAAGTGTGTCTTATGATCCGAAAAATACAGTAATACACAATTTTTCCCACTTTCAAAGTGGTTCAGTACAAGCAAAATGTGAAATAAGAATAAGTAAATAAGGAATAAATATTATGTTTCATTTTATTTCATACATAGAAGTAAATACAACAAAGTCCATGTTATCCGGCACCGGCGGGGATCACCTGATGCCGGATACAAGTGCTTACTGGTTGCTTGTGCAACCGGCCGAAATAGCACAAACCTTCCCCTGCAAATACGGAGGCTTCAGTGATGCTTAGAAGCCTCCCTCTATCTCCCTGTCTTTTTGTAATTGTTTGTTCACCCTATTGTAGGTAACTGTTGTTTGGCCTTCCTGTTCTTTGGATAACAACTGCCTCAGGCAGTAATCAGGCGTGCGTATAGAAGCGCCTGATCACCGAGCCATGACACACATGCCAGCCCCCAGAGAATTCTGATTCCTTTGTGCACACCGATCCCCATCCTGCCGCATGACGTCACCTCCATCACCCCTCCACATAGCAACAGTACTCATCGTCAGCTACACAGCTGACTCGTGCCTCTGCATCCTGCCCCAGCGATGTCGCCCAAGGGGATCAGGTCCCGATCCCCGACAGGCGACATCCATCAAAGATGTGTACACACCTTATATAAAGACTAAATAACCTGCTGTCTATCTGCACCAGCTTCATTGTCTCATATAAGTACAGTACATGTTTACATTTCCTCAGTGATATCAACCAGGCAAACAGCCTTTCAAGTCTGAAGACAAATGCATCAAGGATCAAGAAGGACAGCTCTCTACATGCCAGTTTACCTTCCTAATCCCAGATTTGAATACAGTGGCTTGCAAAAGTATTCGGCCCCCTTGACGTTTTCCACATTTTGTCACATTACTGCCACAAACATGAATCAATTTTATTGGAATTCCACGTGAAATACCAATACAAAGTGGTGTACACGTGAGAAGTGGAACTCATCATACAGGATCCCAAACATTTTTTACAAATAAATAACTGCAAAGTGGGGTGTGCGTAATTATTCAGCCCCCTGCGTCAATAATTTGTAGAACCACCTTTTGCTGCAATTATGGCTGTAAGTCTTTTAGGGTATGTCTCTACCCGCTTTGCACATCTAGAGACTGAGATCCATGCCCATTCTTCTTTGCAAAACAGCTCCAGCTCAGTCAGATTAGATGGACAGCGTTTGTGAACAGCAGTTTTCAGATCTTGCCACAGATTCTCGATTGGATTTAGATCTGGACTTTGACTGGGCCATTCTAACACATGGATATGTTTTGTTTCAAACCATTCCATTGTTGCCCTGGCTTTATGTTTAGGGTCGTTGTCCTGCTGGAAGGTGAACCTCAGCCCCAGTCTCAAGTCTTTTGCAAACTCCAAGAGGTTTTCTTCCAAGATTGCCCTGTATTTGGCTCCATCCATCTTCCCATCAACTCTGACCAGCTTCCCTGTCCCTGCTGAAGAGAAGCACTCCCAGAGCATGATGCTGCCACCACCATGTTTGACAGTGGGGACAGTGTGTTCAGAGTGATGTGCAGTGTTAGTTTTCCGGCACACATAGCGTTATGCGTTTTGGCCAAAAAGTTCAATTTTGGTCTCATCTGACCAGAGCACCTTCTTCCACATTTGCGGTGTCCCCCACATGGCTTGTGGCAAACTGCAAACGGGACTTCTTATGCTTTTCTGTTAACAATGGCTTTCTTTTTGCCACTCTTCCATAAAGGCCAACTTTGTGCAGTGCACGGCTAATAGTTGTACCATGGACAGATTCCCCCACCTGAGCTGTAGATCTCTGCAGCTGGTCCAGAGTCTCCATGGGCCTCTTGACTGCATTTCTAATCAGCACTCTCCTTGTTTGACCTGTGAGTTTAGGTAGACAGTCTTGTCTTGGTAGGTTTACAGTTGTGCCATACTCCTTCCATTTCTGAATGATCACTTGAACAGTGCTCCGTGGGATGTTCAAGGCTTTGGAAATATTTTTGTAGCCTAAGCCTGCTTTAATTTTTGTAATAACTTTATCCCTGACCTGTCTGGTGTGTTCTTTGGACTTCATGGTGTTGTTGCTCCCAATATTCTCTTAGACAACCTCTAAAGGCCGTCACAGAGCAACTGTATTTGTACTGACATTAGATTACACACAGGTGCACTCTATTTAGTCATTAGCACTCATCAGGCAATGTCTATGGGCAACTGACTGCACTCAGACCAAAGGGGGCTGAATAATTACGCACACCCCACTTTGCAGTTATTTATTTGTAAAAAATGTTTGGAATCCTGTATGATTTTCGTTCCACTTCTCACGTGTACACCACTTTGTATTGGTCTTTCACGTGGAATTCCAATAAAATTGATTCATGTTTGTGGCAGTAATATGACAAAATGTGGAAAACTTTTAGGGGGCCGAATACTTTTGCAAGTATGGTCTAGTAATATCTCCACATATGTGCAAAAAAAATAGTTTTCTTTCAATTTGGAAACTGTTCATGTTTATAGCAGTATAATTGAAAGTTGAAATTTCTCTGACAAAAACAACTCATACGTTAACATTTTCACAGACATATGCAAATTCTTCTGATTTACCCTTGCACTGATGAAAAGCATGTTGATAGTTCAACTAAAGCAAACTTGTCTGACCTGTACCATGTCTAGTGGGCACAAATGTTGTTTTTTTCTTAACCCCCTTGGCGGTATGAAAAATACCGCCAGGGGGCAGCGCAGCGGTTTTTTTTTAATTTTTTTTTTTTAAATCATGTAGCGAGCCCAGGGCTCGCTACATGATAGCCGCTGCTCAACGGCATCCCCCCAGCCCCGCCGATCGCCTCCGGCGATAGGCGATCAGGAAATCCCGTTCAAAGAACGGGATTTCCTGGAGGGCTTCCCCCGTCGCCATGGCGACGGGGCGGGATGACGTCAGCGACGTCGGGACGTCATTGGGAGACCCGATCCACCCCTTGACGCTGCCTGGCACTGATTGGCCAGGCAGCGCAGGGGTCTGGGGGGGGGGGGGGGCCGCGCGCCGCACCGGATAGCGGCGATCGGGCGCGCGGCAGCGGCGATCGGGGTGCTGGCGCAGCTAGCAAAGTGCTAGCTGCGTCCAGCAAAAAAAAATTATGAAAATCGGCCCAGCAGGGCCTGAGCGGCACCCTCCGGCGGCTTACCCCGTGTCCAGCACGGGGTTACCGCTAAGGAGGTTAAAGCAGCAAACCTGCAAAACTCTATGAAGCCAATCTTAAAGGACTGCCAGAAGTGAAAAAGATATGGAGGCTGCCATATTTATTACCCTTTAAAGGGAACCTGAGGTGAGAGAGATATGGAGGCTGTCATATTTATTTCCTTGTAAACAACGCCAGTTGCCTGGCAGCCCTGTTGATCATCTGGCATAAGTAGTGTCTGAGTCAAAACCCTGAAACAAGCATGTGGCTAATCCAGTAAATCAAAGTACCTGATCTGCTGCATGTCTATGGTTAAAAGTATAAAGGCTCATACACACATCAGACTATAGTCTTTGGAAAATGAAAGTTCACAGATCAATCTTACCACCCTTCATGTAGTATGAGAGTCACACCTTCACAGTCTTTTCTATAGAGCTGAACACCCCATCAGAAAAAAATCTTTGCAAGCATCTTGCAACAGACACAAAAGATCAGTAACTGCAAAAGATCTGTTCCTGGCAAAGATCCGTTCCTGCAAAATGCATTCATATGCCTCAATTCACGGAGCATTATCAAACGTTTATCAAACACTTTATCAAACGTTTGATAATTTACCTCATGGGTAAAATCTCATTTTAAATTCACTAAGGTGTTATATATTTATCGAATGTTTTACCGATAAAATGTTCAACAAGTATATAACACCTTAGTGAATTCAAAATGAGATTTTACCCATGAGGTAAATTATCAAACGTTTGAGAAAGTGTTTGATAAACGTTTGATAATGCTCCGTGAATTGAGGCCATAGTCTGAGATCTGCAGATCATCATACACACCTTGTCTAACTGACATTCATCTGCAGATCAGACAATCATCTGCAGATCTGAAAATCCATCCTGGTGGATCTGATCTGCAGATGAATGTCAGTTAAACAAGGTGTGTGGGCTGGAACCCACAGGAGCGCTTTTGGCAGCGTTTTGGCAGCACTGCGATACGCTAGCAGTTTGCCAAAACGCTGGGCTAATGTTAATGGATGGGGCAACTTCCACAGGAGCGTTTGCGTTTCCCAGAAACGCAAACGCAGGACCTGCAGCATTTTGGGAGCGTTAGCGCTTCAATGTAAAGTATTGAAACGCTAGCAGAAACGCTCAGCAAAACCTAAACTGAGCGGTTTTGCTAGCGTTTTGCGGTTAAGCACACTGTAACAAAATGAAAAATAATTCACAGGACCAATCAGGATAAAAACGCAAAATGCAAAACGCTAGGCACCCGCTGGGGAAAAAAATACAATGTTGCAAAACACAACCAAAAACGCGCATGAATCCGCTTGCAAACCGCTCAGACAAAACGCTAGCGGTTGCGTTTTGCGTTTGCGGTTTTCAGTGGGTTCCAGGCCTAAATGATGATCTGCAGATATCATAGACTATGAATGCATTTTGCAGGAACGGATCTTTGGCAGGAACAGATCTTTTGCAGATACTGATCTGTTGAATGTGTACAGCATCTTTGTGTGCAGCATCTTGCAAAGATTTCTGTCTGATGTGGAGTTCAGCTCCATAGAAAAGACTGTGAAGGTATGGCTCTCATACTACATGGAAGAGGGTAAAATTGGTCTGTGATCTTTCAGTTTCCAAAGACTATGGTCTGATGTGTGTATGAGCCTTTAGAGACAAAGAATCAGGACTGCCAGGCAACTGGTATTGTTGAAAGGACAAGTGAGGTGAGAAGACTATGGAGGCTGCCATGTTTATTACCTTTTAAACAATACCAGTTGCCTGGCAGCCCTACTGATCTATTTGGCTGCAATAGTGTCTGAAAAACACCAGGAACAAGTACGCAGCTAATCTTGATCTGACAAAAATATCAGAAACACCTGATCTGCTGCATGCTTGTTCATGGTTTATGGCTAAAAGTATTAGACACAGAGGATCAGCAGGAATGCCAGGCAACTGGTATTGATTAAAAGGAAATAATATGTCAGCCTTAATATCCTTCTCACTTCAGTTGCCCTTTAAAAGGAAATAAATATGGCAGCCTCCATATCCCTCTCACCTCGGATTCCGCTAAACAATACGACTTTCCTGGCTGTCCTGCTGATCCTCTGCCTCAAATACGTTTAGCCATATACCATGAACAAGTATGCAGATCAGATGTTTCTGAACAAAAATGTCAAGATTAGCTTGTTTCAGGTGTGTGATTTAAACTAATGCAGCCAAAGAGATCAGCAAGACAACCAGGCAACTGGTATTGTTTAAAAGGAAATAAATATGTCAGCCTCCATATACCTCTCGATTCAGGTTCCCTTTAAACTATCAGTAGCTGGACTGCAGATCCCTATGGCGCAAACATGAAAAAAGTGCGCTGGGAAATTTGGGTGCAGGGTGAAGCCGAAAAACATCCCTGCTATTGCAATTTTCCCGGCGGCATTCATTATTATTCCCCATCCAGGTCGCCATGGACTCAGGGGTGAGATGCAATTTGACTGCTAGCTATTGCTGGCGGCTGAATTGCACTGATTTTTTCGTAATTCGGGCTCCGTCTTTTTCCAGCGCCCAAGTTACCCTCTGAGTTCACATTACAGCCTATGGCGGTGCCCAAATGTCAGGGACCCTTTTTGCCTGTCTCACCCATTGGACTCCTCACTGCTCTGTGTGATTAAATCCCCTAATCCTCGGAATACTTACATTTGACTGTAGAAGAAACAATCATGTGACTTTATGTAAGGATTTTAGTCATTTCAGCTGTATGAGAGGGTCTGAGTCATAGTCATGCAGGCTGCTAGGAAGCTCTGTTGAGTCAGCAATAGTATGTACTTTTCAGTTGAATGTGCATGTTTACCCTACCTCTCAGGGGAATCTGCCTGCCAGTGGTAACTGCCTATCAATGGAGCAATCACAGTCTATGTAAAGGAGCAATCACAGTATGGGCTTGATTCACTAATAACTCATATCACGGTTTAGTGAATCAAGCCCTATGTGTGTAACATAGCAATCATCAATCTGTCTTATGTAAAATAGTATCCTTTTTTTAAAGCACACCTGAACCAAAAATAAATTTACAAAGTGGACAAACCTGAGGCTTCTTCAGCTTAAAGGGGAACTGAAGAGAGAGGTATATGGAGGCTGCCATGTTTATTTCCTTTTAAGCAATACCAGTTGCCTGGCAGCCCTGCTGATCCTCTGCCTCGAATACTATTAGCCATAGCCCCTGAACAAGCATGCAGCAGATCAGGTGTTTCAGACTTTAAAGTCAGATCTGACAAGACTAGCTGCATGCTTGTTTCTGGTGTTATTCAGATCCTACTGCAGAGAAATAGACCAGCAGGGCTGCTAGGCAACTGGTATTGATTAAAAGGAAATAAATATGGCAGCCTCCGTATACCTCTTACTTCAGTTCCACTTTAACCCCTCAGTTTAGTCGGCCTCTCCTCCGTTTTGGTGTTTTGCTCTCGCCCACGTTCTTGCTTGAGGGCCAGATATTCCGTTCAGTCAGGGGCTCTTTTCGTGCATGCTACACTGTGGCTGTGTGCAGGAGCTTCATTGGTTACAAATATCCATAGTTCAGCTACCCTTTAATTCAGGATGTATTTAGCATGTGCATGGCTTGGGTAAAGACCTGGGCAGGGTTTAGAGTGTACCTATTTATGTTTTAGAAGCATTGGAGAGTATGTGTAGATTAGCCTCACCTTAAAGAGACACTGAAGTGAAAAAAAATATATGATATAATGAATTGGTTGTGTACTATGAATAATTACTAGAAGATTAGCAGCAAAGAAAATATTCTCATATTTTTATTTTCAGGTATATAGTGTTTTTTCTAACATTGCATCATTCTATAATATGTGCAGATTACACAACACTCAGCATTCAAAATGATTCTTTCAGAGCAGTCTGTGAACTAATGACCTCTCCTCTGCCAGAGGAAAAGTAAAAAATTAACTAACAGTTGAGATAATAAAAGTCAGAAAACAGCCCTCTCCACGACTTTGAAAGTCGTAGAGCTTAATGGCATTTTTGTATAGAGATAACAACTGGAGTTTCTTAAATCTTCCTGTACTGGAAACAATTAGACTGATGTATCTGATCTCAATGTTTTATTTCTTAGCTGTACTACACATACAAATCATAATATCATAATTTTTTTTCCGCTTCAGTGTCTCTTTAAGTGACAAATCAAGCCATTTTTATTTTCATGTTGGGGCATAGTAAATATGCAGCTGGTGATTCAGAGAAGGCTTTCAGTTTGCAGGACTGCAGTAGTACCAGGTAGAAACAAGGGTTATCATTAGACAGGCTTGAACACCTTAGTGGTTGCTCTAACATGGCATGCAGATTGAGATACGTTTTTCTGCTAAATGATGTATGGGCAGATCGACCACGAGACAGATCTCTCTCTGATAGAATCTGATCAGAGAGAGATCTATTGCCTGCCCATACACCAAAGACCAATTCGTGATCGATTTCAGCATGAGCTCTAATGACAACTGATGTGCAAAGTAATGTCCCTGTTCCCCTATGGCCTCTTTCACACTGAATGTGTTGGTCAATCAAAATTGGAGGTGTGTATGTGCCCTAATATTTATTTAAATGGTCTGTCTGTTTATGTAGAGTTTATTTAGTGCTGACATTTCTGCAGCACTTTACAGAGTATATAACCATGTCACTAAAGCCTCATACAAACAGGCAAGGACTGTGGCCCTGCAAGCTACATTCTTTTCAGAGGCAGTCATTGTTGGTGACCTTGGCTGAGCTTAATCTAATGTGTGTACAAGGCATAACGGGAATCTGGAGTGAAAAAGAAAATTAAGGTTTTATTCATACCTATATAAAGAGAAGGCTCTGCATGCCATAGAACCTTCCCTGTCCTTGGTCCTTCCCATTGTTCCTCCACTTGCTAGGCTGAATAGCTCTTTGGCACTCCTCATGCTGCCTTCAGAACTACTTGCATCACCAAGTAGTTCCAAACCCAAGCGCATCCAAGGTATGCATGTGCAAGCCCGGGCTCATGCATGCGCAGTATGGATGCGCTTGCCTTCAGAACTACTTGAGGACTCAAATAGTTTTGAAGGCTGAATGAGCAGTGCCATAGGCCGAATAGAACAAGTAGCTTCTACCAGGGTCATCACAGGAACGATGGGACAGGCACCATTCATCTCAATGCTTTAACCATTGATTGCCGTTCAATGTGTAAGCGGCGCAGTCGATCAAATTTTCCGAGAAGCTGCATGGAGCTTGTAGCATCTGTTGTGTTTGCTGTTCTTTATTCCCCCTAGGGGCTCATAGTGTGATGACGAACCAATGGGAAACAATGCCAATCACTTTCTGCTTGGTAGCAGAGATGCGTTTAACAATGGTGAAATAAGCCGCTGGCAGCCGGTCTTGTTAACGAGCCCTAAAACTTGAAATTGCTGTTTGTATATCCTGCTGAGGAGATTCTCAGTAACTGGCCAGGAATTCGCAGTCAGCTGTGACCTCAGGCACTGTGGAACTCCCCTTGCTGGTGAAACATAAGGCCCTCACAGCTGCCTGTTGAAACACCTTGCTGTCTGGGGAAACCTGGCCAGTCACTGAGCATTTATAGAAAGGCGGAGCACAGCTGTTAAACAGCTACCACTAAATTACCTATATACAGTAAGCAAACAAATTGATGATTAGTGTTATACACTAGGGGTTAAAGTCACTGCTTGTGTGAAAAAGTAACTATTCCTCTAAAACCTAGTAACTGGCTGCACCATCTTTACCAGCAGTAACTGGAATTATTATTTTCAGGTGTCTTGAGGATCGTGGTCCTCGGGGGGTAGTGACCAGCTCATTTTTAACAAAATAGGCCACTGCAGCTTTAAGGTCTCGCTGCAGGGCCGCTCAACTCAGCACACAAGTGATCCCCCCTTTCTCTCCTCCAACAGAGCTCTAAGTTGGTGGGGTCTGATATCCCTCCCTCCCCCCACCAGCCAATCAGCGTGATCGGCTGTCATAGGCTTCAGCCTATGACAGCGGATCACTTTTCTGCTTGCCAGGGAGACAGCCGTGTCACACGACTGTCCCCAGTACAGCGCTGCTGTAGATTGCAGTGTTGTACAATGTTAATAGATGACGGTATCGCCATCTAACAGTCCCCTAGTGGCGATCGCCGCTGGGAGGCTGATCGCGGCGCGGAGCTCCGTCATTCAAGCGGATGCGCGTGCAATCCCCTGCAGTCCTCATTCCCAGCCATTCACGCCAATCGGCATGGATTGGTCCTGGAGCTGCTCACTCCAATCAGCATGGAGCAGTCGTTAGGCAGTTAAATCACCAACATATTACACACTGAGGAAACACGCAAACATTAGGAAAATATACACATTCCATGCAGATAGTGTCCTGGCACAAATTCAAAAATGGGGACTCATTGCAGTAAGGTGAGAATGCTGACCAATATGTCACCATGCCTGGCATAGGCTGCTCTCACTCTTTGATGCTTCCTGACAATTGCAGATGATGGAGAATGAGGAAGTTACCAGAAGAATGAAGCAGGTGTTAGAATAGGGCCTTCAGTAATGCTAGGTACACACCATACAATTCGATTATTTCCTACATGTCTGATCTGAATTTTGATAGATTTTTCGATTACCTGATCTTTTTTAATCGTTTTTTCAAATTTTTTTCAATCTTTTCTTCAATCGATTTTCATAGAACTAAACGAAAATCGATCGAAAAATGATATAAAAAAAATAAAAAGGTTCGAAAAAACGATCGTAAAATTGAAAAATCGATTGAGTTTCAGATTGGACATGTTGGAAATAATCGATCTGGCAGGTAAATCTGCCTGAAAATTGTACGGTGTGTACCTAGCAAAGACAGATTCTCTTTACCACAATGTTATGGGAGGGGGAGGGCAATCTAAGGGGTGGTGCTATCAATATTTTGCTGATTGGATTGGATGATTGGGGTTGATTCACAAAGCTTGCTTATTTTTCACCTTAACTATAAGGAGAGCTAATGAATGAGATAAATAAGGAGAGATAATT
This sequence comes from Hyperolius riggenbachi, assembly GCF_040937935.1. Taxonomy (NCBI): domain Eukaryota; kingdom Metazoa; phylum Chordata; class Amphibia; order Anura; family Hyperoliidae; genus Hyperolius; species Hyperolius riggenbachi. The sequence goes on from NC_090646.1 coordinate 224,110,363, forward strand.
CACAAGTAAAGTCAGGTAAGAAGAGATACTGCATATCCTGAGCCATTTAAGGAGAAATACATTGTGAGGTACCATAATAAGTAAGGTGAGATAATTCTAGAGAAAAGCTTTGTGCATCAGCCCCATGGAGCCATAATTTATATTTCTGTTAATATGACTCTCTAATTTCTATCAGATCAATTGAAATGATGAATTGCCCAAAACCTTGGCTGCTGATCTGCTGATATGTGCTAGGTGAGACCTAATGGTAGTTTTCCTTCAGGCTTGTTTTACTTGGCTGTAAGTGATCTCATTTTAGCAAGACTTTCAAAAGAACAAAGATCTTACTGTACTGTACAAAAGTTCCTAATGTTGTGCAAGAATCAGCTCATTCACACATGACATCACATTTGGAGTTTCCAGGCACTTTAATTTGAAAAAAGTACTACAGAATTCTACTATATTTCCACCAAGAAACTGAAACTGAAAATAAATGTACTGTTATGATGAAAAGTCATGCAATGCCTCTCCCATAGACTGCTCCGCTAAATAAAGATGACTGACAGCTTTAAAAAAAAAAAAAAAAAACATACCAGGAGAAAAGCTCATGTATCTGAGGGCAGATATTTGTGTCTCTGTGCTCCATACCTGAAGGAGGAGAGGCCAGTGTATGGAACTTGTGTGTATAGTATATATAGATTTAACTTGTAGTACTTAAATCCTTCTAGAAGCCTTTGCTGAAAAGCTGTGCGCTTAAAGAAAACCGGAACTGAAAATTAAAAGTCAAAATAAGCATACACAAGTCATACTTACCTCCCGTGTAGTCTACTCATCAATCTCTTTCTCCTCTTCTGTGTCCTGTTTGCCCATTAAGATCGATGGAATTTCCAGTTTGCCATTTTAATAATGACAATGACCATGTGACTAGAGTTGAGCCGAAATTTTCGTAATTTCGCATTACCATAATTACGCATGCGAAATTTGCGATTACGATGCGAAATTACGGTAGCGTAATTGCCATTAAAATCGTAATTGAAAATACCGTAAGCGTAATTTTCAACGCGTAATTTCGCGTTTCGTTCATGCCGTAATTTCGCCGACTTTAAGGGTTAATAACAAAGCCCCCTTAAATGCTAAGAGCCTCAAATTTGGAGAATATATTAAGGAGATCAGAAGGAATAAGAGGAAAAAATTTTTTTGCAAAAAGACCTTATAGTTTTTGAGAAAATCGATGTTAAGGTTTCAAAGGAAAAATGTATACATTTAAAAACCCGCCGACTTTAACGGTTAATAGCAAAGCCTGCTTAAAGTTTAGGAACACCAAATTCCCAGGGTATATTAAGGGGATCAGTGGGAATAAGAGGAAATTTTTTTTTTTCAAAAAGACATTATAGTTTTTGAGAAAATCGATTTTTAAGTTTCAAGGGCAAAAATGTCTTTTAAATGCGGAAAATGTCAGTTTTTTTTGCACAGGTAACAATAGTGTATTATTTTCATAGATTCCCCCAAGTGGGAAGAGTTTTACTTACTTCGTTCTGAGTGTGGGAAATATAAAAAAAAAACGACGTGGGGTCCCCCCTCCCAGACCTCTTTAACCCGTTGTCCCCCATGCAGGCTGGGATAGCCAGAATGCGGAGCACCGGCCGCGTGGGGCTCCGCACCCTGACTATACCAGCCCGCATGGTCCATGGATTAGGGGGTCTCGGAAGGGGAGGGGCAGCCAAGCTTTCCCCTACCCCTCCGAGGCCTTGTCCAATCCAAGGACAAGGGGCTCTTCTCCACCTCCGATGGGCGGTGGAGGTGGAGGCCGCGATTTCCTGGGGGGGGGGGGGGGTTCATGGTGGAATCTGGGAGTCCCCTTTAAAAAGGGGTCCCCCAGATGCCCACCCCCCCTCCCAGGAGAAATGAGTATAGAGGTACTTGTACCCCTTACCCATTTCCTTTAAGAGTTAAAAGTAAATAAACACACAAACACTTAGAAAAAGTATTTTAATTGAACAAAAAACATAACCACGAAAAAAGTCCTTTAATATTCTTAATTAACCATTAATACTTACCTGTCCCTTTAAATAAATGATCCCTCGCAATATCCTCGGAAATGTTCTATCAGTTACAATGTAACAAAGTTATTTACAATGTAACAACTTTGTTACATTGTAACTACGCCGCACCCGACGTCACTCGCCGCTCAGCCGCCGCATACGCGTCCTGCACGGACCCGACAGAGCTCTGAGCTATATAGCTCAGAGCTCTCTAAGCATCTTTGAATTCGGGCTCCAAGGAGCCCTATTGGTCCTTAGCAGACCAATGGGGTTCCTTCTGATTTGAAGGAACCCCATTGGTCTGCTAAGGACCAATGGGGCTCCTTGGAGCCCAAATTCAAAGATGCTTAGAGAGCTCTGAGCTATATAGCTCAGAGCTCTGTCGGGTCCGTGCAGGACGCTAAGACCCGCCGGCTCCGCTGCCCTCCCCGCCTCTCCCACATGTCACCCACATGTGGGTGACATGTGGGTGACAGATGTGGGCGGGGTGGACGGCGGGAGCCGGCGGGGACTTAGCGTCCTGCACCGACGCGTAAGTGTATGCGGCGGCTGAGCGGCGAGTGACGTCGGGTGCGGCGTAGTTACAATGTACCAAAGTTGTTACATTGTAATAACTTTGTAACATTGTAACTGATAGAACATTCCCGAGGATATTGCGAGGGATCATTTATTTAAAGGGACAGGTAAGTATTAATGGTTAATTAAGAATATTAAAGGACTTTTTTCGTGGTTATGTTTTTTGTTCAATTAAAATACTTTTTCTAAGTGTTTGTGTGTTTATTTACTTTTAACTCTTAAAGGAAATAGTTAGGGGTACAAGTACCTCTATACTCATTTCTCCTGGGAGGGGGGGTGGGCATCTGGGGGACCCCTTTTTAAAGGGGACTCCCAGATTCCACCATGAACCCCCCCCCCCCCAGGAAATCGTGGCCTCCACCTCCACCGCCCATCAGAGGTGGAGAAGAGCCCCTTGTCCTTGGATTGGACAAGGGCTCGGAGGGGGAGGGGAAAGCTTGGCTGCCCCTCCCCTTCCGAGACCCCCCCCCAATCCATGGACCATGCGGGCTGGTATAGTCAGGGTGCGGAACCCCACGCGGCCGGTGCTCCGCATTCTGGCTATCCCAGCCTGCATGGGGGACAAGGGGTTAAAGAGGTCTGGGAGGGGGGACCCCACGTCGTTTTTTTGCCCTTGAAACTTAAAAATCAATTTTCTCAAAAACTATAAGGTCTTTTTGAAAAAAAATTTTTTTATTCCCACTGATCCCTTTAATATACCCTGGGAATTTGGTGTTCCTAAACTTTAAGCAGGCTAACATTGATCCATGCGTCAACTTTTCCGCTTGGGAGCATGGCCATACGCATTACTTTCGTAATACCCACTGTAATGCGAAAATTACGCTTACGTGAAATTTCGCGAAATCCTTCTTCATTACGATTATGTACTTACGGCCATAATCGTAATTACACTAATTACGCGAAATTTCGCGAAATCGTAATTACGTCATTACGCTCATCTCTACATGTAACAGCTTCTGGGTCAGCACACTGTTAAACTGCGCCACTTGAGCCATAGGAAAACATGGACATTACCTTGCACAGCAGTTGTCCTTTCAGTTATAACTGTCAGCAACTGATAAATTTCAGTTCTGACAAAATCTTGTCAGAAATGGAAGGAATCTTTGTAAGAAGACAATGGTGAGCTCCTAAGAGGAACTGACGGTGAGGTAGGTATGGAATATTCATTTAGGGCTCATTTCCACCTACAAGTGATGCGATGCGGCTAGGAAGTGATGCGAGTGCGGCTACCTAGCCGCATCGCATCACATCCACATCTCCCAATGCGGAAGTGTATAAAGGGGATGGCGGGCAGATGCGGCCGTGCGAGAATCTGCAGCTCCGAAGCAGTCCGCACGAAATGCACGCAATGGAAACTGTTTCATTGCCGTGCATTGGGTTCAGGACACCCGCGGTGTGATGCAGCTATGTAGCCGATTCGCACTGCTTCTAGTGGATACGGGCCCTTACAGGTACATAATGTGTTTATTTTAAATAAATTTACTCAGTTCAGGTTCCCTTTAAGGTGAAAATACACACATCGATTTAGCCATTTGATTCCCTGTAGGTTTGGTCACTCTGATTGAATCAGATGGGAATCGATTCCCTTAAATGTCAGACTGATCGAATTTTGATCGATTTTAGCCAAAAATCCATTGGGACGGGTGAGGAAGTAGCTCGACGGCCCTTAAGGTAGCCACACACCATACAATTTTTTAAATATCTGTTCAATTTAAGAATTGCAATCAATTTTTCTGACTGATTGTAACATTTCAAAAATATGACCAATGTACCACACACGTATGTTCAATCTTTCCCCAATTATGATAAAACTGATTGGAAACTCTGACAAAATTGCTAGGATGTGTATATTAATAAATTGACAATCTAACACACACCATACAATCTTTAAAAAAATTGAAAAGAAATATCTGGCATTCCGGATCGATTTAAATCGAAAAAAACGGGAAATCCGATCGTATTTTTCAGTCGAATGAAAGAAAAGCTCTCGATACTTTCGGGAGATACGATCGTTTTTATCGAATTGCTGTAAAATCGGATCATTATATTGTATGGTGTGTGGCCACCATTAGGGTTGCACTACATTGAACAAGGCATCACTGCAGAATCTATTAAAAAATAAGGTGTGGTGTGTGGAAGAAATCAGTCCCTCTCTGAATTGATTTCTTTCAGAAAGGAGTTGATCGTTTTGGAACATTAGGTAGACATCTATATATTCATGGCCAGCTTTAAATGTTTGATATTTAAAAAAAACATTCACTGTAATAACAGCAAAATAATGTACATTTTGTGACAAAAATTCTTAGGAATCCATTTTTTTTATTTCTTAACAGTCCCTTCACTGCCAGCAGAGTTGCTGACGCAGACAGAGATCCCCCTCTTCACTTGGTCTTAGCCTTTATGCCGTTAAAGTGTACCAGAGCTGATTAAAAAAAATGTTTTATACATACCTGGGGTTTCTTCCAGCCCCATCCGCTCGGATCGCTCCCATGCCGCCGTTCTCCGCTGTCTGCAGCTTCGGGAACTGGGTCCCGTCACATCAGTCAGAGCCAGTCTACGCAGGAGAAGTGCGCCCTCCACGTATCTCTCTAGCGGCTGCTGGAGAGATACGCAAACAGCACACTTCACTTACGTCAGACTGGCTCTGACTGACGGAAGTAACGGTACCTGATACCAAAGCTGCAGGCAGCAGAGGACGGCGGCGGGGGAGCGATCCGAGCGGATGGGGCTGGAGGAAACCCCCAGGTATGTATAAAACGTTTTCATTTTATCAGCTGTAAGTCTCTTTAAAGAGGAACTATAGTGAAAATAATGTAATAAAAAAGTGCTTCATTTTTACAATAATTATGTATAAATGATTTAGTCAGTGTTTGCCCATTGTAAAATCTTTTAAATCCCTGATTTACATTCTGACATTTATTACATGGTGAAATTTTTACTGTTGGCAGGTGATGTAGCTGCTGCATGCTTTTTTGGCGTATTAATCGATGGGGAATTGAGTTTCAGAAACCAAATTTCATCTGTAGTTAAATCTTCCTACTTTCATCTAAAGAACATTGCAAAGATTAAACATCTGATTCCCCCAGAGGATCTACCAACCCTAGTTCACGCCTTCATCACATCACGGCTGGACTACTGCAATGCCCTTTATGCTGGACTCCCCAAAAAGGACCTGCGTCGCCTGCAATTAGTGCAGAATGCTGCTGCCAGATTGCTAACAAACCAGCCTCGCCACTGTCACATTATACCGATCCTTCGCTCACTGCACTGGCTACCAGTAGAATGGAGAATACTCTTCAAGATTGGACTGCGGACATTCAAATCCCTGCACAATCTGGGCCCTGGATACATGAAGGACTTGCTGAAGCTGCACCACACCTCTCACAACCTCAGCTCAGCAAGTTCTATAAACTTGGTCACTCCCAGAGTGCACCTCAAAAAATCTGGAGACAGAGCCTTCTGTCATGCTGCCCCTACTCTTTGGAACTCCCTACCACACCCAGTAAAGACAGCACCATCCCTGGAGCTATTCAAATCCAGACTGAAAAGCCACCTGTTTAGCCTGGCATTTCCGGACTTCTTCCTCTGTACCACGATGGTCGGAGCCATTCTTATGCGCTTTGAGTCCTACGGGAGAAAAGCGCTTTACAAATGTTATTTGTTGTTGTAGTTGTTGTTATCGTCCTACTGTGGTCCTCCCTTTAGCTGCAATCAGCCCTGGTATCTGGCTCAGTGACATCAGCCAGGGTCTACTGCGCATGCGCAGGAGGACCGCCCATACGCAGAAGACCCAGACTAAAGCAGACTGAGACAGTTACCGGGGCAGATTGCGAACGAACGGAGGACAACGGGAGGATGGCGAGGGTCGTATCCGTGCTTATAGGGCTGGAGGAAGACCCGGGTAAGTAAAAACTGTGAACTGAGATCTCTGGTTTTCTTTAAAAAAAAGCCAGTACAAAATTCCAAACAACTGAAAGTGGAACTACACAGAACAATAACGGTAACAGTAACAATACCAAAAGGAATAATCTTCAACGAAGAGAAGGAAAAGGTCAGTAATATTGAGGTAATTCACATCACAATGCTTCCCAGTCTTTCACTGGATTGTTGTGACACTATATTATTGTGACATGATATGGCCCCACCCTAATTCCACTACCAGCAGGATGATCCAGTTCAGAATTTTTTATAATCCCACAGACAGTAGTCAATCAAACTGAGTTATCTGTTATCCTTATCATAATTGATCATTGAACATAGTAACTACGCCACAGCTCCCAGTTTTTCAAAAGTCTATCCATAGAGCTATTAATGTTGGCTATCATGCATTCATATTTGAAGTTAGTGTTGACAATTTGCAAGATCTCTGCAAGCTCACTCCAATGTCTTGCTATAGCTATTTTAATAGCAAAAAATATATTAGCAATCAAAGATCCCAAGCGTATTATAGAGTTAATATCAAGATTAAACAGTGCTAGGCCATGAGATGGTCTCAGTATGAGCCCGTCACGGAGTAGGTAAAGTAAAAACATTTTTTCCAAGTTCTTTTGATATATGGGCAACTCCACCAAATGTGGAACATGCTTCCTTTAGCTGAACAATTCCTCCCAACATCGATCTGTCTAGTTATTAGAAAATAAAGCCAATCTATTAGGGGAGTAATATCATCAAAGTAATATTTTTTGATATATCTCTCTGTGGTTGACACAGTGTGTTATTAGTTGTGTATTAGTTGAAAATCGTATTGCCTTGACCTACTGGTAGTTATGGTATACGTTTGCAAATTCTTTTTCCCATATTTTGATGTGAGAAGACTTAACAAAACCTAATTCATTGAGGATATTGTAAATGGTAGCGGTATCCTTAGGGCCCTTTCACAATGGCATGGTGCAGCATTTTACCACAGCCCACTGATAGGGCAATGTAAGTCTATGGGGGCTTTCATGCCAACGCAAAGCAAGTGATGTTTTCGCCGCATCCCTGACGCGAGTGTATACCTATGTCACCATGCGGCTCCTGCAGCGTCCTGCAGTGGACCAGAAGTCGTGTAAATATATGGTGACATGTGTGTTTTAAAATGTCCGCTGCAAGTTTTACGCATTGGCGAAGCATATTTTAGCAATATGCTTCCGCGCATGTGATTGCTTTGGCTACAGGAAGTGAGTGTCACTTCCTGCTTGGCCAGTTGCCAGAAGGGGACTACTGCGTACTAACGAGGTAATCCTCAAAATCTGTTTTTGGCGGTGCAGCCCCCGGGGCCACACCGCATATACACAGTGTGAAACTGGCTTCAAAGTGTTAAAACTGTGGTTATAGAAGATTAACTATACCTTTATGAATTTCTGATTTTAAGTATGGTGATAATTAAAAAAAAAGACGTGATATTCTCCTATATGTATACAGTTGGTTTAAAAAAATGTGATACTGCTGTTGTAAATCCTCAAATGGTTTAATATTATGCCTATTGAAAAGGTGTAGCAACTAGCTCTACTGCGCCTGCACGAGCACCGATGTCAATCACCTCCACGTGGTCCAGAGCATACTGCGCAGTAAGCCCCGGACCACGTGGAGGTGATTGAAAGCGGCACTCGCGCAGGCACAGTTGTGGATGACTTAGAGGTCCTCCTGTGCTCCCGGTCGGGGACCGGGAGCCAGCGAAAGAAAGTGGAGATGCAGCGAGGGACATAGCGGCTGCCAGGGGCTGGAGGAAGCCTCGGGTAAGTAGTACAGGGGGTAGCACTATATGATTGATGACTCCTTTAAAGGATGCCTTAGCATAAAATAAAATTTAAAATGGGGGGGGGGGGGGGGGTGAAGCAGGCATGTTTAGTGGGCTCTCCTCATGCCCATCGCTCTCCCCTTTCTCCTCTGCCCCCCTCCAGTACTGCCTACCAACCCCCCGACCTTACTTCCTGGTCGAGGTGTGGTCACAGCTGAATGCACAGATGCTCTCCCATCCTCGATTGTGTGCTTGCGGCCAAGAGCGCTCTGCGCAGGCACACTATGTAGTTGTGACTTCCTCGGTAATCCCAGAAGTGCACCAGAAGTTATGTCATTCATTTTAAGTCACACTGCGGCTATAACGCGTGGTGCAACTTGTATGCTCTGGTGCAATTGTTCCAAATCGCTCCGCAAATGTACAGCACAGGTAATAAAGGAACCTACAGTAAACGCATGTAGGTATTCAACAAGTTATGAAGCTGTCATGAAGTTTTTGTTTTGTTACCAGTCTTTCAGAATAGCATCATAGCACTGACAATTGCCATAACACATCTGTACATTCAGTATATTTCAAATATTTTCAGAACCAGTACCTTCCCAGGTGTCATCTCAATGTTGTTTTCTCACATCACAAACATATTTTTCATGTTTAATTTCCTTGAATAGTGCTAACCTTATGCAAGAATTGTAAATACATAAACTTTACAACACAGATAAAATCAGGAAACCAGTTATGTACTCACTGACTTATCACAGAAAGTTTCAGGCTTGACTGTAAAACCGATATGATAGCTTGAGAAGATTATCTATAAACAATAACCATGCAACATCCTCCCTCTGCTAATGCTGAACAGTTTCTGAGAATGATGTCAATAGATAGGAAGGGAAGAGGAGAAAGCTTGTGCAACAATGTTTCAATACAGGCAATGTGAGCAGTGTACATATACTATGATTAGCAATGTGAGGGGTGTACCTACTATGATTTGCAGGGGTCAGAGGACGGAGTTCAGCCACACCATTCTTCTCCCAGTAGCAGTATGGGGCAGGCTGACTTCCAGTAAGAAGTGACACAGCGCTGGAGGGAGGGTCCTATGGAAGAGAAGGGTGTTACTACACAGTGAATAGGAAGGAACAGAGCATATGAGACACAACAGCCAGCCAGAGCTCCTCCTGACCTCGCACTGCAGCACTGACTCACACAAGGCGCCGATAACCTATCGTCTAGATACCAGGATAATCAGCATCATAAACAGGTATGAAATTTAATAGACTGCCTGTCATTTGTGAATATGGGTGAGCTGGGGCAGCACGCTGCATGAGGAGGACAGTAAGTGCCTGTTATTTTTATCATGGGGGATGGAGAGCTGCTCACTTTTCACAGCTGAAATTTCAGCTTGCAGGCAGCTTGTGTGATGTCCATCATATATGCTGTGCTGCCTCTTATCACCTAGTGAAAGTGAAGATCCCAGCAAGGGACCAGCAACTATTCAGTAATTCTGGGAATGTCTGTATGATTAGTTCAGTTATTATTGCATAGCAGAAAAGTCCTTTTGTTGGGGTTTGAACTCACAGCCCTAGTAAGGGCCAGAGTAATAATGGAGAAAATATACTAATACTTCCATATGGCAGCTTTTTTAACTTCACCCTTGTTGACCTCCATAGAGATGTCTAGCTAATCAGAAACTATGTTTTAATCCTTCAGCATGCTCTGGTTATACAATGTAATACCATTCCAGGGCTAATAGAGGTAATGTCTGCATAGGCGTCCGCAGAAAATTTTCCGGGGTGGGGGGGATTTGGGGGTACTTTGTGTGGCGCGCATAGCACGCAAAAAATGGGGTTACGCCATGCGGCGCACGTAGCTAAAAAAAAGTAGGTTTAATGCTATTGTCTCATATGATGATGATTCAGCTTTTCCCATTATCTCGCAGTTAGCAATCATGTGACCCCCATCAAGACAAAATCAGCAATTATGAGGCCCCCCATCAAGACAAAATCAGCAATTATGAGGCCCCCCATCAAGACAAAATCAGCAATTATGAGGCCCCCCATCAAGACAAAATCAGCAATTATGAGGCCCCCCATCAAGACAAAATCAGCAATTATGAGGCCCCCCATCAAGACAAAATCAGCAATTATGAGGCCCCCAACAAGACAAATTTAGCAACCATGAGGCCCCCAACAAGACAAATTCAGTAACCATGAGGCCCCCAACAAGACGAATTCAGTAACCATGAGGCCCCCAACAAGACAAATTCAGTAACCATGAGGCCCCCAACAAGATGAATTCAGTAACCATGAGGCCCCCAACAAGATGAATTCAGTAACCATGAGGCCCCCAACAAGACAAATTTAGTAACCATGAGGCCCCCAACAAGACAAATTCAGTAACCATGAGGCCCCCAACAAGATGAATTCAGTAACCGTGAGGCCCCCAACAAGACAAATTTAGTAACCATGAGGCCCCCAACAAGACAAATTTAGTAACCATGAGGCCCCCAACAAGACGAATTCAGTAACCATGAGGCCCCCAACAAGACAAATTCAGTAACCATGAGGCCCCCAACAAGATGAATTCAGTAACCATGAGGCCCCCAACAAGACAAATTTAGTAACCATGAGGCCCCCAACAAGACAAATTTAGTAACCATGAGGCCCCCAACAAGATGAATTCAGTAACCGTGAGGCCCCCAACAAGACGAATTCAGCAATCATGAGGCCCCCAACAAGACGAATTCAGCAGTCATGAGGCACATAAATAGACAGCATTTTACATAAATAGGCAGAATGCCCTGTTAATATGGTAGACACCTCTCACCTGGCTTCTGAATTCTCCTCTACTAGCTGCTGTGCCTGGCTGGCCTGGCAATACTGTTTTTGGCTGGATTGGGGATGATGTGTGGGCTGAAAGGCCTGGCAGTGACCTGGCAGCCCACCAGTTTAGGTAGTGACAGGGCCCCCCAGTTCAGTTAGTGACAGGAGCCCCCCAGTTCAGTTAGTGACAGGAGCCCCCCAGTGTATGTAGCAACAGGTGTACCCCAGTTTAGGTAGTGACAGGGACCCCCCCAGTGTATGTAGTGACAAGTGCCCCCCAGTTCAGGTAGTGACAGGGACCCCCTGTGTATGTAGTGCCATGGATCCCCAGTTTAGTTAGTGACAGGGACCCCCCAGTTTAGTTAGTGACAGGGACCCCCCAGGTTAGGTAGTGACAGGGACTCCCCTGTGTATGTAGTGACAGGAGCCCCCCAGGTTAGTTAGTGACAGTGACCCCCAGTTTAGGTAGTGACAGAGACCCCCCCAGGTTAGTTAGTGACAATGACCCCCCCCCCCTCCAGTTTAGGCAGTGACAGGCGCCCCCCAGGTTAGGTAGTGACAGGGACCCCCCAGGTTAGTGACAATGACCCCCCCCCCCCAGTTTAGGCAGTGACAGGCGCCCCCCAGGTTAGGTAGTGACAGGGACCCCCCAGGTTCAGCGGTGCGTGCAGCAGCGGAGGGACACTTACTCTATCTTCCGGAGAGAGTGAGCTCGGTATCTGTGCGCCGCTGCTCTGGTCTAGTCCAGACCAGCGCAGTGGCACACAGAGAGAGAGTCACTCGCGCCGTAGGATAGCGTAAGTGTTCCGCCGCTACCGCCCGCACCGCTAATTTCTAAAGTGGGGGAACGAGAGAGAGGGGGAGCCCCAAAGGTGAGGGAAGGGGGGGAGACTTCCTTCCCTTCCCCACTGCTGTCCATACGCTCCCTTTTCTCTCTCTGCTGCCACCCCAGGGTGGGTGGGCCGGCCACTTCCGTGTTCGGGTGGCTGGGGGGGGGGGGGGGGGGGCAGCAGCTGGCCAGGGGAGGGCCAATGCCCTATTTTGCCATACGTGCGGACGGCGCCCATGAATGTCTGTCTTTACCATTTATTTACTTGTAGGTATTTACATGTCCCTGCATAGTCTATAAGGGGCTAGTTTATCAGATCAGCTCATTTGAGCACTGGGATACACCATGCAAATTCCCGTCAGATAGATGGGTCATATTGATTATTTCCAACAATGATCTGATTTCCAAATATTTTATAGATTGATTTTGTATAGAAGTGATCAGAAAAGTGTTTGTAAATCAGATCTGACCTGTCGGTAATAATTGATTTGACCCATCTATCTGATGGGATACCGCATGTTGTATACATAGCATTATTATGAATGTTTGGCGAATCCAAGTATATTTGCCTGGCTGGACTATACATAAAAAGTTTCTAAAATGGGTGAATTTGGGACTCAAAAAAAAATGTTTCTTATAGATGCACCGCAAGGGTTAAAAAAAAGTGGTATTGCACCTTAACAGTGTGGCACAGTGACGCAGGCTGACATTACCATGTAAGTAAGCATCACTGCCAGCGTGTTATGCTACATCGCAAGAGTATCTCTTGCGTTGCCCCGATGGAAGCTGTTGCATTGCAAAGCAAGCCCATATAGGGCTATCATTGCTTCTGCGTTGCTATGCAGCGATTTTGGTGCAACACAAGTGTTAAAGTAGCCTTTAAACTACTGTATTTTTATGTAAAGATGAGAAGTGTCTCAGGCACCATACTTGCCTGGGGCTTCCTTACAGGTAATATCTGAGCTGCAAATAAAAATGACACCTACTTACCCAGGGCTTCCTCCAGCCGCTAAGTACCTTGCCGCAGCTCAGCTCTCAGCCACTGGCTCCAGGTCCCCGACAGTGCAGAGGCCAACCTCGCCAGGTCATTCTCCACTGCACACCACGTGCAAGTGATTGACAGCGGCGCAGGTGCAATAGAGGACAACCTGGCAAAGTTGGCCTCTGCATTGTTGGGGACCAGGAGCCAGCGACTGAGAACGGAGCTGTGGCAAGGGACATGGCGGCTGCTAGGAGCTGGAGGAAGCCCCGGGTAAGTAGTGTTTTTTTTTTTTTTTTTTTTTTTTTTTGCAGCTCTGACATTCCCTTTAAGGCCATATGTCCCTCACCATCTCTCCGGGTAACTCCTGTCACTTGAAATTCAGCCGGAACGCCTGGCCGAGTTGCACTTCGTCACCCATGACAGGGGAGTTTGCCTGGCCAGGCCATGCATGCGAGACGAAGCGCGACTCGGCCAGGCTTTCCACTGAATTGCAAGTGACAGGAGCCACTCAGTGAGATGACGAGGGACATGTGCCAATAAGGAGTTCCAGGTATATATGGAACCTGAGACTCTTCTCCTCTCAAGTTCTCTTTAAAGAGAACCCGAGGTGTGTTTAAAGAATGTTATCTGCATACAGAGGCTGGATCTGCCTATACAGCCCAGCCTCTGTTGCTATCCCAAACCCCACTAAGGTCCCCCTGCCCTCTGCAATCCCTCATAAATCACAGCCGTGCTGTGAGGCTGTATTTACATCTGTAGTGTCAGTCTCAGCTGCTCCCCCACCTCCTGCATAGCTCCGGTGCCTGCCCCGTCCCTTCCCTCCAATCAGCAGGGAGGGAAGGGATGCAGGCGGGGACTGGAGTTCTGCAGGAGGCGGGGAGAGCAGCAGACTGACACTATAGAGATAAACACAGCCAGCTCTGACAAGCTGTTTGTCAGCAGCGTGGCTGTGATTTATGAGGGATTGCAGAGTGCAGGGGGACCTTAGGGGGGTTTGGGATAGCAACAGAGGCTGGGCTGTATAGGCAGATCCAGCCTCTGTATGCAGATAATATTCTTCAAACCCACCTCGGGTTCTCTTTAAGGCAACTTTCACGCTGGGACATTGCGTTGGATAACATAATTGCATTTCTAACAATGGACAATCTATTATATCGTAATAGCAAGTTCACATAGACGCTTTAGCACTGCGATGCAATGGATTCCATTGGAGTAGTAACACGATACATGCAGTGCAGTATCATACCGAGCACATAATTACAGTTGCAGTGAAGCATACTTTGTATGCACTGTATGCTTCACGACCTTACTAGGATACGCAACGCAACCTGTAACAGAAAGTAAGCTAAGGTCTTAGATTTGACTCTACAATTTTTCTTTCATTAACAATCACCAAAATTAGAAGTGGCTGAACTGGATGTTTTCTCTGTGCTAAACCGATTCCTTGACTAATCAGATGCATGATAAATTAATGAAGCTGACAGCTAATTTGCTTAAGGAATCTATATCAAAGTTTCAGTTGCCTCTTAATCTGGTTTCTGTGCATCAATAATAAGCACATCTATAGGGCAGGTTTTCACTAGCGCCAGCCGCCCGTCTCCGAGACGGACACTTGCAGACGCCGATTACGCAGCCGCATCCCTGTAGCCATGCCATGCACTGCTAGGGGGATTCGGACGCGTTATGCAGAATTCTGAAGCAGTGCTTCAGAAATGTTTCAAGTATTCGAAAGCAGCCTATTGATTTAAATGTTAACCCCTCCATGTAGTATGATGGTCAACAGATATTGAATACTATGAACGGTGTAGGTAAATCCTCATACTACGTGGAAAAAGAGAATATTTTAAAAAAATGAAAATGCATTCAAACACACTCAACCAAAATTACAAAACACGCTGAAACCCCCAATGCAGAAAACTGTGTGTGTGTTTTGCACTTTTATGGCTAGAATATGAGTAGCTTTCAGCTACTGAGCTAACTGGTGATAGTGGCAGAGGTTTGTCTACTGAGTGCAATTACGCGATCCGGCTTCTGTTTTCAGTTAGTCCTGCAGCACAATACGTGTCAGTGTAATATAGGGGCATTCCCAGGCTGTAATGTAGAACTGGGAAAGGGAGACACCCCACCCATCCCCCAGCAGACTACTCTACAGTGACACAACAAAACTAAGCTGCAGCTATGAATTCCTCCCAAGTAACCAAAACTATCAGGATTTTAGCATCCACTGTATTAATTACAGAGACTTGTGTTTGAATACTTTTCCCTGTAGTAGTCTTTTAGTAAAGTGACTTTACGTTGAGTTCCCTGTATAACAGAAAACAAAACAGGAATACAGCATGGTATGGCCTCTTTGTGTCACATACAGTCAATGAAAAGTATGCTTCACTGTACCTGTTAATACACCCATTTTGTACTGCACTACACATACACATCATTATATCATAAGTTTTTCACTTCAGATTCCCTTTAAAAGGCATTTTATTGACAGGTAGGAAAAAACTCAGGATAAAAAGTTAATTGCGTATGGACCCCTGCCCTCTAGTACCACTAACAGGGCATGCTTTGCAGCATAGCCGATTCACTACCTCTGTGGATTTCCACAAAACATGCACTGTTGGTGGGCCTTGAGGACAACCTGTCTGCTGATCTGGGCTTTGAGGTCTTGGCAGGTGAGGTGGCAGGAGTAAAGCCAAGTGTATGGGGGATTATTGGTAGACCCTTATGAGCTTCTGGCTCATCTCTAAGCCCCTAAGTGTGGTCCTTGCACTGGTGTCAAAATGTTTTATGGGGCTATGCTGTGGTTAGCACATGCATTTTATATGGTGTAGTGTGGACAATACTTGTATACACTGTATAGTGTGTTTAACAGCTTATGGGAGGGAGTAGTCTTTGTGGGCGCTCTTGTAGCACAAGGTATGCTCTTCTCAATCCGTTTTGCCAATTAAATACAGCATGCCATTGGTCTCCCTCAGACACAAGCCTCTTCTCCCCCTATGAGCATGCCCATAAAAATGTATATGCAGTTCACATGTAGCAATGCAGAGCACATCAATGTGCATAGTGTGAGTGCACCATTGCCACTATTGCAAATCATGCTAAAACAGCACTGGAGATTTTGGCACAGCCATAGGTCATAAAGTGAATTACAGCTAAAGTGGTGCTTGGACAGTAATTTGGGCACCATCAAAAGAGAGCACAAATCACCATTAAAAAAAAAACAGCGTAATTTGGCAGCCAGAAATAGCTACATAGTTACATAGTTATTTGGGTTGAAAAAAGACATATGTCCACAAAGTACAACACCAACACCAGCCTACTCCCTCACATATCCCTGTTGGCAGCTGAATTACAGCTTTCCCTACTATCCATGGCGACCTGGAGAGGGAGTAGTAATGAACCCTGCTGGAACTTGTGCTGGAGCAGGGTGAGACATCAGTCATTCATGACAAAGCCAAAAAACCTCACCTGGTACCTAACTTCTGTCTGATAAGTGAGGTAATTTAAAGCGGGATTGTCACCATAAAAATTAAATTTCAACAGCAACTGGTCTGAGAGTATTAACCAGCCTGGCGGTATGGACGAGCTCAGCTCGTCCATTACCACCGGAGGCTGCCGCTCAGGCCCTGCTGGGCCGATTTTTATCAAATAAAAAGGTGCACACGCAGCCGGCACTTTGCCAGCCGCGTGTGCTACCTGATCGCCACCGCGGCGCGGCGATCCGCCGCGTGCAGCGGCGAAAGGGGGTCCCCCAGCCGCCCGAGCCCAGTGCAGCCGGACCAAACAGTTCCGGCCAGCGCTAAGGGCTGGATCAGAGGCGGCTGACGTCCATGACGTCACTCCGCTCGTCGTCATGGCGACGAGGAAAGCAAAACAAGAAAGGCCACTCATCGCGGCCTTTCTTGTTACTTCTGATCGAGAAGTACAGGAGCGCCCTCTAGTGGGCTTTCATGCAGCCAACTTTTAGTTGGCTGCATGCGATAGTTTTTTTTTAATTTAAAAAAAAAGTCCGGTTGCCAGCCTGGCGATCTTAATAGAACGCCAGGCTGTTTTAAGTGATAAAGATGCTAATCCTGTATTAAAAACTTTTTCTGCTGTTATGGTTTGGAGTTATCACATACCTTAATTGCCATTGCCAAACACTTGCATGTTGGGTGGTCTTTCTATCTATAATATATTCCTCCTCTTCCCTTTAGTTTGCCCTCCTTCTAAGGCAGTGCACTTCCTAGTATAGACCTCAGTGGGAGTGTCTGAAGACTCTGGGAGGACGGCGGGTAACAAATACACAATTAGCAAGAGGAGAGAAAAAAAAGTGAGGCAGGAAATGCCAGGATTAGCTTTATTCAAAGGTAACCAAGATGGAAACTGTCTAGAATAGGATTCTCTGCTTATCCTTTATAAAATTCACAGGAATCATAACGTGGACAGTGCAATACATCTGTTATGTAATTACAACTAGTATTTATTTACTTATTTTATTTACTAACTCTTTCTAGGTTAGCATGGGTGTTACTTGTTCTTTAATCACACCCTAGTGAGAATAAGGAGGGGCCTTTTAAATCTTCTTGTTCTTCTTGAATCTATTAGGCAATGGACTAATTGAAAAACACGTTCATTACAAACTTTCTGCGCAGAGCAAACTGTTGTAGCTTTTAATAAATGACATTAAAGAGGAACTCCAGTGAAAATAATTTAATATAAAAAGGTGCTTAATTTTTACAATAATTATGTATACATGATTTAGTCAGAGTTTGCTCATTGTAAAATCTTTCCTCTCCCAGATTCACATTCTGACATGTATTACATGGTGACATTGTTACTGTGGGCAGATTATGTAGCTGTTCTGGCTTTAACAGACAGCTATAAACAGCCATTTCCTGTGTGTGTCATTGTTACATTGTGGCAGTTTGCCCAGAGTACTGTACGGTACCAGAGCCTCTTGTGGGAGGGGTTTCAGCACAAAATCAGTCATACAGCGCCCCCTGATGGTCTGTTTGTGAAAATCATTATATTTTTCATGTAAAAGTGGGTATCAGCTACTGATTGGGATAAAGTTCAATTCTTGGTCGGAGTTTCTCTTTAATCTATTATGGAAATGTCAACCCCTCCCGTAGTCTCACTTAAAGGACACCTGACCTGAAACCAAGCCTGTAAAATAAACATACAGTGATGTGGAAAACTATTTGCCCCCTTCCTGATTTCTTATTCTTTTGCATGTTTGTCACACTGCTCATCAAAAAACGTTAACTATTAGTCAAAGAACACATAATTGAACACAAAATGCAGTTTTAAATGATGGTTTTTATTATTTAGTGAGATAAAAAACTCAAAACCTACATGGCCCTGTGTGAAAAAGAAATTGCCCCTGAACCTAATAACTGGTTGGGCCACCCCTAGCAGCAATAACTGCAATCAAGCATTTGCAATAACTTGCAACGAGTCTTACAGCGCTCTGGAGGAATTTTGGCCCACTCATCTTTGCAGAATTGTTGTAATTCAGCTTTATTTGAGGGTTTTCTAGCATGAACCGCCTTTTTAAGGTCATGCCACAACATCTCAATAGGATTCAGGTCAGGACTTTGACTAGGCCACTCCAAAGTCTTTATTTTGTTTTTCTTCAGCCATTCAGAGGTGGATTTGCTGGTGTGTTTTGGGTCTTTGTCCTGCTGCAGCACCCAAGATCGCTTCAGCTTGAGTTGACGAACAGATGGCCGGACATTATCCTTCAGGATTTTTTGGTAGACAGTAGAATTCATGGTTCCATCTATCACAGCAAGCCTTCCAGGTCCTGAAGCAGCAAAACAACCCCAGACCATCACACTACCACCACCATATTTTTCTGTTGGTATGATGTTCTTTTGCTGAAATGCTGTGTTACTTCTACGCCAGATGTAACAGGACACGCACCTCCCAAAAAGTTCAACTTTTGTCTCGTCGGTCCACAAGGTATTTTCCCAAAAGTCTTGGCAATCATTGAGATGGGTTTTTTTTAGCAAAATTGAGACGAGCCTTAATGTTCTTTTTGCTTAAAAGTGGTTTGCGCCTTGGATATCTGCCATGCAGGCCGTTTTTGCCCAGTCTCTTTCTTATGGTGGAGTCGTGAACACTGACCTTAATTGAGGCAAGTGAGGCCTGCAGTTCTTTAGATGTTGTCCTGGGGTCTTTTGTGGCCTCTCGGATGAGTTTTTTTCTGCGCTCTTGGGGTAATTTTGGTCGGCCGGCCACTCCTGGGAAGGTGCATCACTGTTCCATATTTTTGCCCTTTGTGGATAATGGCTCTCACTGTGGTTCGCTGGAGACCCAAAGCTTTAGAAATGGCTTTATGACCTTTACCAGACTGATAGATCTCAATTACTTTTGTTCTCATTTGTTCCTGAATTTCTTTGGATCTTGGCATGATGTTTAGCTTTTGAGGTGCTTTTGGTCTACTTCTCTGTGTCAGATAGCTCCTATTTAAGTGATTTCTTGATTGAAACAGGTGTGGCAGTAATCAGGCCTGGGGGTGACTACAGAAATTGAACTCAGGTGTGATAATCCACAGTTAAGTTATATTTTAACAAGTGGGGCAATCACTTTTTCACACAGGGCCATGTAGATTTGGAGTTTTTTTCTCACTAAATAATAAAAAACCATCATTTAAAAGTGCATTTTGTGTTCAATTATGTTATCTTTGACTAATAGTTAACGGTTTTTGATGAGCAGAAACATTTAAGTGTGACAAACATGCAAAATAATAAGAAATCAGGAAGGGGGCAAATAGTTTTTCACATCACTGTATGTACTCAGCCCCTGCAGACACCATCTATCTGACATCCCTCATGTTTCCGTTTCTGAAATCAACCACCTCCATATTGAAAATTGGCTTTGGAAGTTCTTGCAGGGTCAGCGCTTCTTTAGTGTCACTGGACACTTGGTAGTAAGTTTTTAGTGGGAGTCAGAAAGGGGTGTGAGTGGGATGGACAGATGCAGGAAGCCTGTTTTAGTCTTACTTTCTCTGAAAGTTAAGGTAGCCATACACTGGTCGATTTTCCATCAGATTCGACCAACAGATAGATCCCTCTCTGATCGAATCTGATCAGAGAGGGATCGTATGGCTACCTTTACTGCAAACAGATTGTGAACCGATTTCAGCCTGAAACCATTCACAATCTGTTGCGGTGGTGGTGGGGGTACTGCTGCCGCCGCTCCCCCCCCCCCCCCCCCCGCCCGCATACATTACCTGCTCCGCCGGCGCGACTCCAGTCCCCAGGTCTCCGCTGTCTTCTCCGCTCTGGTCTCCAGGTCCAGCATGCTTTACTTCTTCCTGCCCGGCAGGAAGTTTAAACAGTAGAGGGCCCTCTACTGTTTAAACTTCCTGCCGGGCAGGAGGAACTGAAGCATGCCGGAGACCAGCGCGGACACGGAGCAGCGGTGACCGGGGGTAGTCGCGCCGGCGGAGCAGGTAATGTATTGCCGCTCTATTGCGTCGGTCGTCCCGCGGGCGATCGACGGTAATTTTCCGCACGGAGGAATCGACTGGATCGGACGAAATGGATCGAAATTCGGCGTGTAGCGCGAACGATTGGCAGCAGATTCGATCCCAGTGATCGAATCTGCTGTCGAAACGGCGGCAAATCGGGCCAGTGTATGGCCAGCTTTAGACTTTTCTGTTGGAGATAACTGGGACTGAGGGAAGCACACAGGGCACTGGACAGTGCACAGAGATACAATATGTACCACTGTACCTGTGCATAGTTTAAATAATTGAAAGTCGGGTCAGGTATCTATAAATGACAGATATTTTCATGGTCTGAATCGCATGTAAATGTTGTGTGACTGGATGGTGTAGCTATTCTTGCCAGTGCTAAGGGTAATCAGTAATACACAACTTCACATGTGCATAATTTACATTTGTGAACACGGTGGTTTGTCCAAGTTAAACAAACCACTACATTTTTCATCACCTATTCACATAACACTCAGGAATGGGCGGCGCAGCATTTATTTATGCTTGCTGTCACTTACTCATTCATGTTTCCTGGTTCATATTTCCTGGAAGAGGAATAGTTAGACTTCCAAATCTGATTATCTCTGTGCAAAGTTCTGGTCTTGCTTACAGCAATCATTTTGTGAAGAAAAGAAATCCCTTAGTTGAACTTTGAGCCCCTCCATATTGTTATTTACACTCCATATCCCCATGGAGTGTGATCTTAGCCTCATTTCCATTTATTTGGTTATGGCAATGCACGGTAATGCAATCCGCAGGGACATTAAAGTACATAGACTACACTTTCTGATGTTTCCATCCATGATTCACTGTGTGTATCTATCTATCTCTCTCTATCTATCAGCCTCACAAACTGCAATAAATAAAGTACACACACACAGAGCCTAGAGGAGGTGTGCATAACTTCTCCCTATCACAGCAGAGGCAGCCACTTCCTTCCTGTGTCGACAAAGCTTGACAATGAAAAGATTAGATATATTACAGGGACAGTGCAACTAGAAAAGGCTGCAGTAATCCAGGCCACATTAGAACAGGTATAGGAACTTATAGGATAGAAGAAATAAGGCTGAAAATGTTGTTACAGAGTCTCTTAAAGCTAAATAGCAGGTAAAAAAAAGATTTTATATTAGCTTCAGACACTCCTTATGCTGGGCATACACAGAGTTTCTAGTCCTTATCATTCGAGCCGCTGATGGCTCGACTGATAATATCCGACAGGTCCGATGACCTGCCGGATAGATTCCCTGCTCGATCCCAGGAGCAGAAATCAATCCGCGCGGACGAGCGGGGATGCGCCGGCATCGAGCCAGCGGCTCGATCCGGCGCATAATTGGATAAGTGTATGCCCAGCATCAAATCCAATACACATGCTCCACAAAAGTGCACAATTATCAAACAACTTTTGTTGTTGAAAGAAACAAAAGTTGTTTGCTATTCAAATAACTGATAAGACGCAGCTCAAGTCAATCCAACTGTTGGATTGACTTGCACTGCATTTTATCAGTTGTTTGAACAATAGCAAACAACTTTTTTGGTTTGTTTCAATAATAAAAGTTGTTTGTTAAATGTGCATTAAGGCTACTTTCCCACCAAGACGTTGCGTTTTAGGGGACGTTATGGTCGCATAACGTGCCCCTAACGCATTGCATGGTGGTGTTGAGGTTGGATGTCAGATTGAGCTGCGTTATGCAGCTCTCAAAGCAGCCGCTCCAGGTTAGTGATAGGAAGTCCGGATCTTTTGTAAGGATTCGGATCATTTGAATTGGATCATTGAAAAAATCCGGATTTTTGAACCGAATCATTTGAATCATTTTAGCAGGGAAGCAGACTGGGAGAAATAACTAGCAGGACAGGACTTTCCCTGCACTGTACATTCTGTATGTTCCTGTTTCTTCCAGACAGACATCCACTGTGAACCGAATCTTTCATTGCGATGATCCGGATGATTCGACTCACAAAAAAGATCCGGATCAAATGAATGATTTGTTCATGATCCGGACAACACTACAGTCCCACCACGAGTCACCACAGTGCAGTGAATATTAATTAGCGATGTGGCTGGCACGGAGGAGGAGGGGAGACCTCCTCCTCCAACATTACTGAGCATGTGCAAACAGTCTAACGCGGCTAAGCCCAGTATAACGTACAGCATGCAGCACTTTGTTTAAACGTGCTGCGTTGCTATTTAACGCAACGTGTTCACTGTGAACAGCACATTGGGCTTGATTCACAAAGCGGTGCAAAGTGTTTGCACGCCTGTGAAAAGCCCTTTATCACGCCTAAACTCAGTTTAGGCGTGATAAGAAGAAACTCGCGCGATCTCACGCGCGCAAAGTTTTGCGCGCGTAGCGTGCTGCGCGCGCAGTGTACCGTACTTTGCGCGCAGCGTCTATTGAGCCCTATGGGACTTTGCGCGCGCAGCGCGGTGCGCTACGCGCGCAAAACTTTGCGCGCGGGAGCTTCGCGTGAAGAGCAGCACAAATCGGTGATAACTCAGCTTTGCACGGCTTATCACGCCTAAAGTCTTTTAGGCGTGATAACTGAGTTATCACCGCTTTGTGAATCAGGGCCATTGATTTTACAGTGCTGTGAGTTAGGCTGCGTTACTGGCTGCTGTAACGTGGGACTTTAACGTCCCACTGTGAAACCAGCCTTAAAAGACTTTTGTTGAGCGTATGTATGAGCCTTTACCCAGCATACCTTTACGGAACCTGAAGTGAGAGGCTAACATACTTATTTAATTTCAAACAATACACATTGCTTGGCTGTACTGTTGATCCTCCACCTCCTAATAGGTTGGACCCTGATCAAGCATGTAGATCAGATGCTCTGGCAAAAACGTTGACCAGTTTAACTGCATGCTTGTTTCAGGTGTGTGATTCTGACACTTCCAATGCCAGAATGATCAGCATGGCTACCAGGCAACTGATATTGTTTTAAAAGGAAACCAATATGGCAGCCTCCATACCTCTCACTTCAGGTTCCTTTTTAAATTCAGTTTTTGGATATTTGATTCTGGTTGAGATAAGCCTGAATCGCTAAGCTGCGGTGTTCTCAGCTATAAGGATTCATAAAACTGCTGCATGCTTAGTGGAGATAGGCCCTTAACGCATTTTTATTGATCTTGCATTACAAACTATTATTTATACAGCCATACAACAATTTATACAACCAATGCAATACAAATAAGAACATTCAAGTTGGCACACAATGAAAGTTTGAGCACCGGGACAAAAAGTTATCAAGATCAGATCACCCACATGCCTCATGCTATACTGGACTTTGTTCTAGAAGACCAAGATTAGAGTTTGTAGAATAAGGGCGGGAGTTAATTTTTTACATATTAGTTAACAAATTGTCCAAATGTCAGTGCTCTAATCTATTGTAATAAGGTGAGAATCCCTTTGTATTAGTTTTGAAATTGTGCAATGTTACAGGATGGGTGTTATGGGCTCAAAGACCTGGAGAAGTGCCTGATTTCAGGGTGCAAGGCTTATTTCGAAACTGTGACGGCCAAACAAATGAAATTGAATAAATCACTTGTGATGTTTCTGAAGAGATGGCCTTGTGTTGTAAAGCGTACGTCAGGCACTTCTGAAGAACCAATTCCTCATCCTGTATTATCATACATACTTTTAATTACCGGTAATCTTGTTACTATGGATTAGTGCATGGACTTTACATTGATATGGTAAATAATATGTAAAAGTTTTGAGGCTGGATTCACAGTGGTCAGTTGCATAACGCATGTTAAAATTTGTGTGAACTGCAATGGAGACTGGACATAGACTTTAATGCAATCCCTGCATGCAGCAAGTTAGAAATCTGCTACCAAGCAGTACTGTGAACAGGCCCATAGAAATGTATGGGCAGTGGGTTGACATGCAGAATTATCTAGCAGTGCAACAGAGCACTATGAACAAGTCCTTACTCAGAGGTGTACTGCTTCAAATTCTGTTGCCCTCTGGGATCAGGACTTGATCACTCAGGTGATGCTATGAAGTGGGGAGGCATGTAGCAGGCAGGGTGAATAGACGAACAATGTCTTCAGCCTGTTCTCTTGAACAAAGTCCACAACAGAATAATACGCATGTGTATGACCTTAATGACTTTTTATCATGGTACTAAATATCCATTGGACTGTACGATATATATTTATCCAAATTAAACCTACGTAATGTTTACAGTATTCCAATGCCCAACAACTGAACTGAAAATTCACTTGCTGCTCGTAACCAGGACATCACCCCAATACACAGGCAGGAAATTGCCATCTCACCATATGCAAAGCAATCTATTGCTTATATTAGAAAACAAAATGGTCCATAAGTGAGACAATCATATACAGTAGCTTCTGGTTAATAAACCAGTTTCCTGCTAATTAATTAGGGTCTGTTCACACAGACTCATTTCAAAATGCCTTGCACAGATTTTTCCAAGCATTTTATAATAAATCTTCACACTGCTCTGATCCTACAAAAAAATGTTTCCTGGGGCAGCATTTTTTTGTCTTAACCTCTTGACGACCAGCTAACGCCGATCGGCGTAAACTGGTTGTCTGCGGGTTACCATGGAAACGGCCGCTCAATCTAGCGGCCTTTCCATGTCAGTTCACGGAGGGTGTCTCCGTGAACAGCCGGAGAGCCGCCGATCGCGGCTCGCCGTCAAAATGTAAACACGCGGGGAAGAAATCCCCGCTGTTTACATCATACGGTGCTGCTGCGCAGCAGCGCCGTAGGGCAGATCGGCGATCCCCGGCCTCTGATTGGCCGGGGATCGCCGGCATCTGATAGGCGGAAGCCTATCCTTTAATGCGCAGGACGGAACTCCGTCCTGCGCATTACAGAGGGAGGGAGGTAAGGAGGCAGAGGGCGGAAATGGCTGCGGAGGGGGGCTTTGAGGAGCCCCCCTCCGCAAAACGCAGATGGCCGGCGGCGATCAGACCCCCCCGGCAGGACATCCCCCTAGTGGGGAAAAAAGGGGGGGGGAAGTCTGATCGCCCTGGCATAATACTGATCTGTGCTGCGGGCTGGAGAGCCCACGCAGCACAGATCAGGCAAATCACCCCTGGTCGGCAAGTGGTTAAAGTGGACCAAAATTAAAAATACAACATTTCAGAAATAAAATCAATTTTCTAACTTATAATTATAATAAATAGCAGCCTTTTTTCAGCTGCATGATGACAAATATAAAATATTTTACATTTATTGGAGAAACCCCTCCATTCCTTTCATATTGCCGGGACAAAATCCGGCAAACTGTTGGAGTAGATGGTGTCCAGCAAAGGAGGAATTGCTAATGGCTGCCACCTGTATAACCCTAGTTATGAAAAGAGAAGGGTGAAAAGCATGCACTGAAATGCTCATAGGCTTGAAGGAGGGTTTATTTATCTTTGTATGTGTCAGAATAGTGCAACTAAATATTTTGAATTAAAAAAAAATGTTTGGTTTGGGTCTGCTTTAAAGCGGAATGAAACCAGCATTTCTTCTTTGCTCTAATAGATTATTTACAGCATATTATATACAACCAACGGTTTTTTTTTTTTACTAGAACAGCATTCAGAGGGTTACACACAGGACTTAGAAGTTCCCTGCCAGCAAAGCTGGACTCATCTGAACTTTAGATAATGTTATCTTGTATTTAATTGTATCAAGTGAGGAATGTAAATAAACACTTCTCTGACACTGCAGGCTCTGAACAAATTCAGACAATCAGAAAGCATTTCTGCTTATGTTAGAACATGAATAAAGCAGTTATACATAAAAAGCAGTTATAAATAAAATGCAAAGTCAGCTCTCGGAGCAAAAAAAGTGTACTTTGGGAACATATAATTTCTAAATGAATAATAATACCTATGCACAAAAGCAAAGATAACTGTATGGCATATAAAGTAGGAAAACATGTTTTTATTGAATATTATGTCAGGGTTTTATACCGCTTTAAATGATAACTGAGCAGAAATGGAAAAGTTAATATTTACTTACCCTGGGCTTTTTGAAGCCCCTAGCAGTCTGTGTGGTCCCTCTGCCCTCTAGTGTGCTGCTTGCACAGTTCAAGGACAGAGCGCTCCTGGTCACAGGGGCACCCATGCCGGGCTAGTGCTGCAGTACAGGATCTTGTCAAAAAATTAGCATATTGTGATAAAGTTCATTATTTTCTATAATGTATTGATAAACATTAGACTTTCATATATTTTAGATTCAAATACACACAACTGAAGTAGTTCAAGCCTTTTATTGTTTTAATATTGATGATTCTGGCATACAGCTCATGAAAACCCCAAATTCCTATCTCAAAAAATTAGCATATTTCATCCGACCAATAAAAGAAAAGTGTTTTTAAAACAAAAAAAAGTCAACCTTCAAATAATTATGTTCAGTTATGCACTCAATACTTGGTCGGCAATCCTTTTGCAGAAATGACTGCTTCAATGCGGCGTGGCATGGAGGCAATCAGCCTGAGGCACTGCTCAGGTGTTATGGAGGCCCAGGATGCTTCGATAGCAGCCTTAAGCTCATCCAGAGTGTTGGGTCTTGTGTCTCTCAACTTTCTCTTCACAATATCCCACAGATTCTCTATGGGGTTCAGGTCAGGAGAGTTGGCAGGCCAATTGAGCACAGTAATACCATGGTCAGTAAACCATTTACCAGTGGTTTTGGCGCTGTGAGCAGGTGTCAGGTTGTGCTGAAAAATGAAATCTTCATCTCCATAAAGCGTTTTAGCAGATTTAAGCATGAACCCACTTTTGAACCAGAAACAGCGGCAAAAGCGCCTGACCTGGGCTACAGAGAAGCAGCACTGGACTGTTGCTCAGTGGTCCAAAGTACTTTTTTCGGATGAAAGCAACTTTTATATGTCATTCAGAAATCAAGGTGCCAGAGTCTGGAGGAAGACTGGGGAGAGGGAAATGCCAAAATGCCTGAAGTCCAGTGTCAAGTACCCACAGTCAGTGATGGTCTGAGGTGCCATGTCAGCTGCTGGTGTTGGTCCATTGTGTTTTATCAAGGGCAGGGTCAATGCAGCTAGCTATCAGGAGATTTTGGAGCACTTCATGCTTCCATCTGCTGAAAAGCTTTATGGAGATGAAGATTTCATTTTTCAGCACGACCTGGCACCTGCTCACAGTGCCAAAACCACTGGTAAATGGTTTACTGACCATGGTATTACTGTGCTCAATTGGCCTGCCAACTCTCCTGACCTGAACCCCATAGAGAATCTGTGGGATATTGTGAAGAGAAAGTTGAGAGATGCAAGACCCAACACTCTGGATGAGCTTAAGGCCGCTATCGAAGCATCCTGGGCCTCCATAACACCTGATCAGTGCCACAGGCTGATTGCCTCCATGCCACGCCACATTGAAGCAGTCATTTCTGCAAAAGGATTCCCGACCAAGTATTGAGTGCATAACTGAGCATAATTATTTGAAGGTTGACTTTTTTTTGTTTTAAAAACACTTTTCTTTTATTGGTCAGATGAAATATGCTAATTTTTTGAGATAGGAATTTGGGGTTTTCATGAGCTGTATGCCAAAATCATCAATATTAAAACAATAAAAGGCTTGAACTACTTCAGTTGTGTGTATTTGAATCTAAAATATATGAAAGTCTAATGTTTATCAGTACATTACAAAAAATAATGAACTTTATCACAATATGCTAATTTTTTGAGAAGATCCTGTAGAGGGACCACACAGACTTCTAGGGGCTGGAAGAAGCCCAAGCCTAAGTAAAGATTAACTTTTTTCCATTTCAGCTCAGTTATTCTTTAATCTACTTTTACACCACACACTTTTGTTGAAAAGTTGCATTGCATGTTATGACGCATTAAGTACATAGACGTATTCTCAATTGAAACTGTAAATGTGCACATCATTTAGGAAATTCACCACATGCTGCACGTTATTCTGATGTAAACAAACTTACCACTAATGTGCAAGGTGTGAACCTACCAATACAATATAATTGCATTGCCGTTATATTGTCTCTTGAGACAAAATACAACAGATGCAGTGCAAAAGTACCCTTAAGTATAAACAGGCCCAAAGTTTACATAGAAAGCTACCCTAACACCTCAACAGCTCTGGCTGCAATCCCTCATTGGGCTCTGCAGAGCTTTGCCGAGTTTCATTATTTGGATGAGAGCCTATGGGTGCAAGTACTAAACTTCTTCACTCCTGCATGACTAGAGGCTCTGAGGAGACATGGCTAGTAGACAGAGGCATTTCATGGGGCAGTAAGTGGAGGAATAGGTGGAATGGGCTGCCAAACCAAGAAATCCAACCAGACTGATATCAGAACTTACCAGGGCTTAAGGGCTGGAACCCACAGGAGCGCTTTTGGCAGCGTTTTGGCAGCACTGCGATACGCTAGCAGTTTGCCAAAACGCTGGGCTAATGTTAATGGATGGGGCAACTTCCACAGGAGCGTTTGCGTTTCCCAGAAACGCAAACGCAGGACCTGCAGCATTTTGGGAGCGTTAGCGCTTCAATGTAAAGTATTGAAACGCTAGCAGAAACGCTCAGCAAAACCTAAACTGAACGGTTTTGTTAGCGTTTTGCGGTTCAGCACACTGTAACAAAATGAAAAATAATTCACAGGACCAATCAGGATAAAAACGCAAAACGCTAGGCACCCGCTGGGGAAAAAAATACAATGTTGCAAAACACGACCAAAAACGCGCATGAATCCGCTTGCAAACCGCTCAGACAAAACGCTAGCGGTTGCGTTTTGCGCTTGCGGTTTTCAGTGGGTTCCAGGCCTCATAGAACCACATTTGTGACAGCAGTCTTTGCTGCTGATGTGCAAGATTAATATGCAAATGCATACCAGACTCAAGAAAGATATATTTGTGTATTCAGTAACTGCTTGACTGGTATAGTGAAATGTTTTTGTACTAGTGAATTGAGTTATAACGTTTGCATTTGATTCAGTCTACTGATAGAAAGCTCTGACGGTGGTCAGATTGTTCCTGAGGGATCATTCATACTCAGTTTCACTTGATTTATATAATCTTATCAAGCAAATAGCCTGCTGTTGATATACAAGTATGTGATAAAAGATTACATAGAAAACAAGTTGTGTGACTTATCAAATTATCTTTGTTGTACTTTGCTTTATTTATCTGTGTTTCTGTTTAGAAGAATGTTTGTCTACCTCTAAATAGGAATCCTATGCACTGACAAGCCTCTACATTTATTCTAGAAATGGCTAATGGGGCAAACGATGTGGATACTGAGCAGACCCTGAAGTGCCTCCATGTGAAAATGTACCATCCTCACAATCGCCACGACAAGAGGATCTTCAGCGCCTTTAATTTGGGCAGAAAAGAGGAAGTGAAGGCAGAGGAAGCAGCTGTCTTTGGACGGGATGTAAATGTCTGCAGATTCAAATTGTTGAATAGCAAAGCCTCCCGATTGCAATTTATGTTCCAATATTTCAAACCTCTCCATAGCTCCTCAATGGCTTTTGAAATAAAAAACCTTAGCAAGAAGACCAAACTCCATGTTGATGGGGTAGAACTGGACTACTTGAACAAGGTGGATCTTCCAGATAAGTGCATGATTAATTTTGGGGATTTCCAGATGTTGCTGGAGACTGAAGATGGAGAGTCTGAAGACCTCTACGCCATCTGCTGTGAAGTGTCACAGACTCCTCTTGTCCAAGATATTAATGGTCCAGTAATGGTTGGCATCTCAGAAACTGGCCAACAATACAGTCAAGCCTCTACATGTTTGTATTTAAGTGTCCCCTCTACCCCGCCTCCAGTAGAGGTTGATGAGAATGACCTGTGAACTGCAAACAGCTTTATGTGGATATGAACGATCTTTAATGACTGGTTAAATATGTACAGACTGTACATAAGCTTTAATGGGAAACTCCAGTACTGTTGTTGGAAGTCCAGCTCTGCGAATTGCAAGGATTTTAGAAAAGTTCGAGTACTCTTGCTTTTTATATCCGTGCAATGTGATTTTCCTCAGTGCTGTAATAGGGAATATTCTACTTCCAGTAGTAGTGCAATAAGTGTATCTCTCAAAAGATGGTGTTCAGTGCGCCACATGGGAGTTTAAACACAGGGAACTACAGGAGCAGCAGAAGGATAATGGGAATGCTGCAGCTGTTACATTGCAGTTCTCTCACAATTGTATAAACCAATGGCTGCCTGTACATATGGAATGCCATTTCATATTGACTAGCTTTGCACATTCCCATTGTGTAAGTTAACTGAGGCAAGGAGCACATTTACCAGATTTCTGCGCATTTTCCTGCATGAGTGCACCGCCCATTGATTTGAATGGCCCACTTGGGAAATTGCACAGTGTTTAGGATTTTTTTTTTTGTGCAATTTAAAATCGGACAGCTTTTTGGTTTTATTTCCCACATGACGTGCACATTCTAGATTAAAAGGTATTTCACTGCAATATGAAATACCACAAAATGAATGCAAAAAATCACACACAGACCATGCGATTGCAAAAATAGTGTATGCAGACAAATTGTAAAATGCTATGTGAAGTGTGCTCACTGCCTAAATCCAGCAGATTACATTTATTTTATCACACATGAGTTGCATTGTCTTGCTCAATCCCTACATCAGATGTAGAAAGGATAGTGCTTCTGATATTCATGATTTACATGAGAAGTAGTAATTATACTTCAGCATCATAATATGAAAGGCTTAGGTCACTTACATGAGTCTGCTACAGCTATATTAGAGCAACACATCCCAAGTAACAATAAAAACCCGTTGGGTGAACTGATCATATTGGAAAATTGCCTATACTTGCTGCCGTTTTTAACTGATATATTTGACCACTCTGATCAAATCTGCTGGTCATCTACAATACAACAAGCCACATCGATCATAATTTTTACCAATTTATGTCAAAATAGATTGAAATTGTGATCAGATGAAATGGTAAATTTCAACCAAGCAGTGAGCCAGCAGTGGAATAGCAACAGTGCAGAGTGTTGCACTGTATTATATATAATATTGGGGGGGGAGAGAATTATTCAAAATCCCTCTGTTCGGATAGGGATTGATCTGTTTGCCATATTTTAAGGTGGCCACATGGGTTTAGATCACTACCTAGTTTTTGTAGATCTTATTGGTGGATTCATGTTGTTCTTAACAAATGATCTCACTAAGTGGAACTTGCTACTACAGCACACTAGCTAAGAGGACTAATATTATTGTATTATACAAATATTACAGTATTTTTAGCGGAAAGCAAGGCAGTCAGAAGAGTATAATGTACAGAACCTAACAGCAACATTATTATATTTTTGCCTTCGTTTATTTAGTTACAATGTCTCCGCGTTGTCATGTCCACAATGGGCAGGTGGGCCACAAACAGCTTATTCTCATTGGCATACCAACTACTGTTCCTATCATTCTTTGTGGCACAGTTTAAACATGCCATAGCTGTCCCCTATGCATTAATGAATGCCACTGTGGTCTTGTGAGTATAAAATTACAGTTGTGGGAGAGATGTGGAGTATTGTACCAACCACTATGGTTCATAGGCAGTGTAAACGTGCAGCCATCAACAATACCCCACTTTAGAGGAAAGTTTTTTTATTTTATTTGCAAGATTAAAAATCACCATGAAAGTAGGAGTCTTAGGCCCTGACTTAATGTGGGATTGGTATAAAAAATTCTGAGTTGGCTGAAGTGCAGTGTGTGTCTCACACTAACTGGGTGCCCCATTACAGACTTTATTTCTGGAGATGTGCTTTGAAGACGAATGCTCTTATTTTTTTTAAAGGTGGCCACACACGATACAATAAAATGATCTGATTTTACAGCAATTCGATAAATATGATCCACCCCCCCCCCCCCCAAAAAAAAAATCACTTTATTTTGACTGAAAAATCCGATCGGATTTCCCGTTTTTATCGAAACCGAAATGTTGGAATTTTTTCTTTAATTTTTTCTAAACCTTGTATGGTGTGTGTTAGATTGTCAGTTTGATATACACCCTAGCAATTTCTCAGTTTCCAATCATTTTTATCGTAATTGGGGAAAAAATTAACATAGGTGTGTGGTACATTGGTCATATTTTTGAAATGTTACAATCAGTCAGAAAAATTGATTGCAATTCTTAAAGGACAACTGAAGTGAGAAGACTATGGAGGCTGCCATGTTTATTTCCTTTTACACAATACCAGTTACCTTGCAGCCCTGCTGGTATGTTTGGCTTCAGAAATGTATGAATAACACCAGTAACAAGCATGCAGCTAATCTGTCAGATCTGACAATGTCAGAAACCCCTGATCCGCTGCATGCTTGTTCAGGGTATATGGCTGAAAGTATTAGAGACAGAGGATCAGCAGGACTGCCAGGCAACTGGTATTGCTTAAAAGGAAATAAACATGGTAGCCTCCAAGTACCTCTCTCTTCAGTTGTCCTTTAAATTGAACAGATATTTTAAAAAATTGTATGGTGTGTTTGTGGCCACCTTTCGGTTTTGGATATCAGGCTGATGTAGAGGAGCAGTCATATGGTGCCCATACACGGCACAATAAAAATGTTCGATTTTACCTTTTGAACAAAACTATCAAAAATTAATGATCCTGTGTTTTTTTTTCAATAAAAATCTGACAGGAAATATTGGAAAAAAAATCTAACGGAATAATTGAATGAAATTATTTAATCGGAAAATAGTACCTTGTATGGGCACCATTATGACTGCTGTCCTTGCTCTCCTCCTGGCAAGTTTCAGTACAGCGACAGCCTTGGCAACAGCATGCATTAACAAGCAATGCAAATAGTCCCAATCCCCAGTGCCTCAGGGCCCGTTACCACTATCGCAAATTTGCATAGCCAATACAAGTGGATGGGACTGTTTCCACTTGTCAGGATTCCTTTGCAGAAAAAAAATCTGCACGACAGAGCCATCAGAATTCGCATACCGCTATGCGAATTGCATACAATGTATTTAATAGGGAATTCACATGCGGTATTGGTATGCGAATTCGAATACAATTTCACATGGAATCAATGGAAAAGCATACAGGCTCTGCCATGGTAAATTTGCATATCGCATGCAAATTTTTACCGCAGTGATTCCCACTGTACAAGTGGAAACTGGCCCTCAAAGTGATTGACCAGTGATCACAGAACTTTAATTTAGATTCAGTATCATTACAGGAAATAGCATGTTTTGTACTTTTTTTTTTAAATTATTATTACAAAATGAAACCTTTTTTAGTTAAATGTTATTGTATACATACATAGATCCTTAACTTTGTATTCTGTTATTAAGTATTTGGAAATGATACAACTGTATTATGTTATTATTTCTAACTAATTTAATTTATACAATTTTTTTTTCTAATAAAATAACCCTTTAACTTATTCTTAAAGTGAGAGAGCAAGTCCTATGTACCTTCACACATGGAATATGTTGAAAACAAAGCTCCAGCCCCCCCCCCAAAAAAAATTCTTGAATTGGTAGACTGCCTGTGTGTTAAATCATTGTCTATAGGAACAGTCAATGAGCTGCAAAAAAAAAAAATTGAATACTGGTACATGCAGAATTATGCAAATAGGTGCAGCTTAAAAATGGACCAATTGAAATCCACCTTGCTGGGATTTAGTTGGTCCATTTTCAAGCTGCAGAAAGATGCATCCAAAGTTTGCCTAATCCGGTATTAACGCAGAATTCTTTTCATCTCAATGAACATTGCTGAAGACTATATTTCTGCTATGTTGTGCTTCAGGTTTCCAAGGTACATTATGGAGAACCAGAATCACTAGGCTGGGCCTAAAGGAATTTGAGCCACCAAACCGGCTGTCTTTACTTCCTGCATTTCAGGAAGTGAGGTCCTCCCCTACCTATATGCTTCAGTCAAAGGTGTGCTAATAGAGCAGTGAATGGCGTTTCTCCATTACTTACAAATGCAGCATTCTACTAACGTGACAATTCATCCAGATGACGACTTTCTGCTAGAACAAATCAGCTTTTGCTTTGAGAAGTGTGATTTTATTTTTTCTTTGCATAAAGGGTGCATATACACACCTGTGAATAAAGTCAACCATTGGGGATTGGGACCCAGTACTCTTGAGCAACAGCACCGGGATGTGCTGTTCAGGCGCAAAGTCAGCTGTGTAGCTGACAATGCTTTCTGTTGCAATGCAGGGAGCGTGACCTAACATCACACAGTAAACAAAAGAATTGGCCATCACTTGGGTGAGTTGATCCACCAGGCATATAACGGCCCGATTATCAACTGAGGGGTCGTTGTCGTGCACCTCAGCAAATTTTAATCAAGCATGTGCACAGGGCTTTTAAAAGGCTTATTGCAGGAGACAACTGCATACCATTCTTATCTCCTGCAAAGCAGAGCTAACCTTGTGTATACAATATGTATAAACGTGTATGTCTGCAGTGTAAGCCCCTAATGTTATTGGTGTCAGTTTTGCCACTCCCTGTAGCTGCTTTCATGTTTTTATTTTTATTTATATATTGGCTTTTTTCCCAAAATAATCACGACCCCCAGAAGTACTTACTTCTGGGGGTGTGGCCATATTGACAAAAAAAAAAAAAAGCAGAATTATAAATAAAAACAAACAAACATGAAATTGGCAACGGGAGTGGCTAAACTGATACCAGTAACATTAGGGGGTCCCACTGCAGAAATACATATGTTTATACATGTGTGTTGTTGCACATGTCCCGGCTCGTTTTCTGAACAATGAGCTGGGAGAGCCACACAGGCCAGTGCACAGAGCGGTAGGGTTATGTATATGTTACGGCCAGAACCCGAAGTGTGGCCACTTCGCGTTCTGGCCAGCCACTTCGGGTTCTGGCCGGCCAATGTGCGAAGTGGCCGCAGCGGAGTGGCCAATGGCAGAAATGTAATTACTACACTAAGCACAATGTATTTTACGGCCGTCTCGCTGCGGCCAAATGTATTACAACTTGCTTAATTTCATTGAATATAGCCGGCGGCAATGTAATTGATGAAGCAGCCGGCTTTCGCACTGCCTCCTCCTCCCCCCCCCCCCCCCCCGCCTCTCTCCTCTCCCTGCCTCCTATACGATATGGAGCAGCCGGCGGGGAGTCGTTCGTCGCGGCAGGGGAAGCAGAGCGGGGAGGCTGCAGACATTGCTTCTGCCAGCACCCGCTCTGCAGGAACGGCAGGATACCCCTGCCGCGACGAACGACTCTCGGGGACACTCGTGTCCCCGCCGGCTGCTCCATATCGTATTAGGAGGCAGGGAGAGGAGAGAGGGGGAGAGGAGGAGAAGGCAGTGCGAAAGCCAGCTGCTTCATCTATTACATTGCCGCCGGCTATATTTAATGAAATTAAGCAAGTTGTAATACATTTGGCCGCAGCGAGACGGCCGTAAAATACATTGGTGCTTAGTGTAGTAATTACATTTGACATTGCCCGCTCTGCTGCGGCCACTTCGCACATTGGCCGGCCAGAACCCAGAACCCGAAGTGACCACACTTCGGGTTCTGGCCGTAACATTTACAAAAAAAAAGGCAGAGATGGGTGGCAACAGGGCAATCAAGGAGCGAAGAGATCTGCCTCTCCCTGAATCGCTATCTCAGACTTTAAAATCAGAGATATTATCGGTGGCATATGGGGACTGATGGTGACTGCAAGAAGACACTAACCCAGCATACAGGTATGGTGGCCTTCATTTTGGGTTACAGATCTCTTTTAAGTTAAGATTCAATTGTTAATTCAATGCTTCAGAAGATTATTTTTTTTTATTTTTTTTTAATAATTAAGCTTACAAATAAAAATTTGAGAAGATGGAAATATACAGAAGAAAGTTTACAAAGAGGTAGTTTGTCTAAAGTTTAAGCTATGAAACCTTCCTTCTAAATAAGGATCGGGCCAAAATCCCTTTTACCTATTCAACCACAGAGGAGAGGGACATCTGTGGGTCCTTCTCATTACAGGTTCTCGGATTCCATCAGGAGCCCCAGGACCTAGTGTGTAGGAGCAGTTACTTCTACCCCCTAAGCATGAAGGCAGAATTGGGCACCTCTTTGACATGGACTGGGTATTTTTTTTCACATCCTCTGTAGTACAGTAAAGCTACCAACAGCCCTAAGATGATATTCTGATGTGCAGAGCTGTTAAACAATCTGTATTGCACCTTCATTTAAAAAAAAGCCATAGAGAAAAATACAAAATGTTTTGTAATTAAATGAAAAAAAAAATCAATTTGATGCCAGCTATGAACTTGCACAACTGGCAGTAAACGCCATACCACTTTCCTTCATAAAGGAAGCCTGAGGCAGGGGAAAAAGTTTACCTTTATTTACCTGCTGTGTCTTCCAGCCCCTGTAGTTTTAGATATCCCTTGGTAGAGCCTCAGTTGGTCCGTTATCACCCCGCCAGGAAAGTGCATGCAGACTTTAGTTGGGGTGAAAGTGGAACAATGGAAGGGACCTAGAGGAAACTAAGAGACCTCAGATACTACAAGGATGAGGGTCATTGCATTCCATTGCAACTGACTCAGTGTGAAAGGGCCCTTAATCATATTTCTTCCCTTGTCCATAGAATAGGCTGATCAGCTGTAGCTATGCAGCTTGTTCACAGAGTAACTGAACCACCAATCCAATTGTTCTCTCCAAAATTCAAATGGATTGTTTTGACAAAAAACACGAGGTAAAGATTCTATATCTATGGTTATGTTGCCCCATTGTAAACACTTTACACATTTATCTCTACACCACCTAACCAAAATGAGTCAGCTGAAAAAGAGTCCTGTCCATAAGGACATCTGTAGAAGGAAGGCCTGGTGAAGGCACCTGACAATCGCTGAACACCTGTGAATACAACAGAAGGCATGTAGATGCCCTCTAAAAGAAAAATCTACATTAGAAAATATTTGAAGAAAAAATATAAATAAATGTCATATTCCTCACTGCAGTGTCACAGGAAAAATTACGCTTCAAAACATCGCCCCCTTCCCATCAGCAAGAATGTGGTTCTTCCTGTTGAACACTTCCTAAAGCATGAAAAATTTTGTAACTGAAAGATCAAGGCTATGATTTGTATTCTTTACAGTTCCAGTTCTGCAGGACAGAGTGGAAACGTATAGCAAGCAACAGCATACTTGCTTACATCTTTAAAAGACTATTCATATATACCTAGGAGAAGTAATAGTGTTATTTATGGTAAGTGTTCCCACCAATCTAATTTGATTATTATTCCTACTTGCCCATTTGGTAGATTGATAAAAACCATCACAGTATGTATAAACAACTGCTGTCAGCACTCATACAGAGGCTTGAAGCACATTTCCTCCCTATCCACATTTGTCCTGTTGTGCTGCAGTGTGACCTGGAATGAATAGGGATTTTCTGTAATAAAAATATAGTCTGATTTGATATAGTGGAATGAAAATACTTCAAAAATTCTGTTTTCCCAACTGTTATATGCTTCTTTTCTGGCTTCTGTAGTTTGAGTCACATGCAGTCAGTGATGTCTCAATGGAGTCAGAACATGTGATCTGGATAGGTAATTCAAATACAGTAGGATGACCAAAAGCATTGCCCTCAGTTCTGGTTCCCTATAATCTGTACTGCTGGACCAGTACTTCTCTCCTCCCCCCCCCCCCCCCCCCCCAATCAGCTATATCTGGGGTTTAGTTTGAAAAGATGACCCGTTCATAGTATCAGAGGGCCAGAACTGTGAAGCACTGGACAGTTCTATATACACTCACCTTAGTTGTTTGGACCCCTGCTGATATGCATCAGCTCTCCACCAGTGTGGTCCATACCATACAATTTGCAGCTCGAGCTCAGCTATTTCCGCCGTAGCCGAGGTGAAAGCTGATGCTACGCTGGATCTCAAAAAGGTAAATATTGCCGTGTGCTGCAGGCGCACTGTGGCTGCACACTTCTGCCGATTCAGGGAGTGCCAATGCTGGATCGGGGCTGCACAGTATGAGGGAAGCCTCATTATCTCATTAGGTTCCAGAAACGTCCCCCTCCTGAGGTAAGTGTCCCCATAGGGGCACTTTTTTTTTCCCTTAGAGGTTCTCTGTAAAGAGAACCAAGGTGGGTTTGTGACATCCTATTAGGACACAGGCACATTCTGTATACAATCAGCAGCCTCTGAGTCCTTACAGTGTGTAACCAGGCTTCACCCCCCCCCCCCCCCCCCAGGCTCTGCTATGCCCTCATGAAAAAAACGGCAGGCTAGCGATGCGCAGATTGTCGCCAGTCTGTTATTTACCTCCGAGTGTCGGTCAGCGCTGCTCCCCCGCCTCCTGTATAGCATGGCACCCCGCACGTGTCCATTCTTTCCTCACCGCCTCTGTAAGCTTCCTCCACTCAGCTTACAGAGGCTGGGAGGGAATGGACACAGGCAGGAGCCACGCTATACAGGAGGCGGGGAGCAGCGCTGACTGACACTCAAAAGGTAAAAAACAGACTAGCGACAATCTGCGTGTCGCTAGCCTGGTGGTTTTTTTTCTTATGGGGGACAGCAGAGCCCGGAGGGAGCCTGGATACACACTGTAAGGACACAGAGGCTGCTCATTGTATACAGAATGTAACTCTGTGTCCTAATAGGATTTAACAAACCCACCTCAGGTTCTTTTTAAGCAGGTAACACACAATACCATAGTAATAACGCTTGCTTTACCCAAGTACTGCAGGTTGCACTAAGGGCGACAGGCGAGTTTTTGGCATCAGGTCCATTGATGGCAAAAGTGCAAACTGGAAAGCCATAATACGTTTGATAGTTGCTAGAAAAGCAGATGTACGTACAGAAGAGTCCCTCCCTCCAACTAAGGAGACAAAGACTCCAGAACAGATAGAAGAAATCAAACATTTATTTATAAATGGCATTGCATTTCGAAGTGAAGGTATTAAATTTATCTTAGGTGACAAAAGTGAAATAGAATTTCCATAATACTTTGCACTGCTTTACACTGTAAAAAGCACAGGCAGATTTGACAACAAAAATATAACATACAGGTCTTCTGGAATGTTTTACAACACAAAGGCAAACAAAATATTGTTCAATGCAACTGCTCAGTTGTCAGCATGAGGTCACATTTCCTAAACATTTTGCTACCACACCGATTTATTCAACCATGTATTGCTAAACAATGAATCACACACTGCCATCTGCTGGTCACTGTAGATTCTGCAACAACTCTTTACTGCCAAAAGGAACGTTACTGAAGCATTTGTGCTTCTGCATCATGAAACCTTTAGTCCTCAGCAGTTGCATGGTCCCTGACTGTAGATGGAAAATACGCATACATTTAGTTATATTAAAGCTATAGACATCTACAAACTGCCTTCTACTTGCTTTCAAATGAAAAATGCTTAGCTGTGATTCATACTAAAACCAGACAGCATTACTTTAGCACAGATTTATAGTGTTTCTGTTATGCTAAAAGCACCTTTGGATTGCCAGAAATTGTGTTTTACAGATAAACTTTCAAGTAGTAACTTCCTGATCCAGGCTGCCTGTGTACCATTAAAACAATTCTGTAAAATCCTTAAAATAAAAAGGAGGTCAAGGGATCCTTTGTTGTGCTTCCAGTTATGTGGGCACTGTAGCCAATGGTCTGTTTCTAAGGACAAATCTACACCTCTTTGCCAGCGATTAACTGATTACACAATCTATTCTGCAGCAATTAAAATGTGTGCAATAGCCACAGCTAGGTTCTAAGTCCTGTTGAGCAAATTTGTGCTGAAAAGCGGTTAAATGGTTACAGGCTCTGGGCCACAAGACAAATAGCCAGAATACATTACTGTTTGCTTAGTCTGCTTTTGTACTGTGGCAATATTAGAAACCCCCAAGTCTAGTATGATTAGAAATGGTCAATGGAGATGCTAACTATCCTGGCAGATATCTTACTATTTTTGTCTCCAGCCCATGTTCACCTATGTTCTAATAAAGAAAGCCATTTTTACTGAAGCGGAGCTGGATCCTTTATGGAGTGTAGATTTTAACTTACG
The DNA here is from genome assembly GCF_040937935.1 of Hyperolius riggenbachi. Taxonomy (NCBI): domain Eukaryota; kingdom Metazoa; phylum Chordata; class Amphibia; order Anura; family Hyperoliidae; genus Hyperolius; species Hyperolius riggenbachi. The sequence continues at coordinate 224,150,740 of NC_090646.1, forward strand.
TTTTTCCGCTATAGTGGCCCTTTACAGAGAGCCCGAGGTGGGCTCAAAAAATAAGAAAAAAAGCAAAAAAAGTAGTCTACCTGATCCGCTCAGCCCTGCCGCAATGGCCCACTTTCACTTGTGTGATCCCTGGGTCACGACGCTGCACTGAGAGACTGTGTTGTCTCTCATAGCGTGCAGGGAGGCAGGGGAGAGGCAGGAGGCGCGGCCAGGGGGAGAGGGCTCAGGAAACTATGTAGGAACGCCCCTGGTGGGCATTTTAAATGGGGAATTTCTCTCCCCTCTGTTTACCTCTGAGTTAGTGACAAATCTTGTCGCTAAACTCAGGGGGGAGGGGGGGGTCGGGCTGTAGCGTGGCGGTGGGGGGCAAAGAGTCATGTCATTATCCATTGAACATGCGTCCCATCTGGTCCCCGAAGATCCACCACGGGTTCTCTTTAAGGCATCTGCATTCTGGGAGCAAAACCGCTGTGTTTACTAGACAGACTGGTCTCCCACATCGCTCTGCCAGCACTTATTGTCACCTTTTTTTAAACTTTTTTTTCTTATAACAAATCTTTACATAGCAGAAATTGAAGCTGCTGTTACCACATTACAAGTACTGAATAATCCATTTCCCAATATTCATGTACAATCTGTAATGGCAGGCTAGTAACATGCCGCTCCTCAGGTACTCCAGCAACTATGAGTGAAGCCTGTGGTGGTGCAATGTGTATTACTAAAGAGGAGGCCGGCGTTTAGCTTTAAACAACCTTACATTTTTATATACCTCCAGAAAGACCAAGTTCAACCTAAGTTATGAATTTATAAAACATTTCTACATGCATTTTTCAGAGATATTTTACAACCCAATTCCTACAGTTCTTTTTACTTTAAGGTTGAATCGTGTGTTAAGGGAATGGAACTGTGTTTATATTTGTATTGCTGTTCTGTGTCCCCATCTGTGAGTATTTCCATCAGTTCCTGCCCAAACCTTCTTAGACAAATTAAATTAAGTTTGCCTAAGAAATGGTTGATAAAATGTAATTTCTATTGGGATATGTACCTAAGTGTTATTATCTGCAATGTATTTAATGTTTTCATTTAAAGTAATACAATTTGCATGATTGCGCTGAACATTGGCGTGCAAGAAATGCTATTTGCATAGTCTTACCTAAGGCTCTTTCTCTTCTGAGTAGTAAATACCAGCTACCTGTGTATTACTCAGAGCCGATTCTGCACGTTTGCTACCAGCACAGCCCTCTGAGAGGCTGCAGATCTTGTAGGGCACTGCATACAAGGTCTGCTCTGAGGATTATACAGGGACAATCATGGCAGCTGGTATTGACTGGCCAGACAGTGAAGAGGAAGCCTAAGGAATGATCACCGACTCCGCAAACAGCACTACTGTAATTGGGCACAACCATAAAGGTGACGATACACTGGCAAATGCCCACCAGATTCAAGCAACAGATCAATCTCTCAAATCGGATGAGAAAGGGATCCATTACTGCCACACGCTGCAAATAGATTTCCCCTAGAAATAAAAAAAATGTAAGGAACTGCCTCTGCCTACACACTGCAGGTCTGTCAGTCCCTCTAGGTCTCCCCCTTTTTGTGCTCCCCAGGGCCCAAGCATTGTGTTTGCACCTGTTGCTGGACCGCTCCTGTGTCTTTCAGACAGAAATCGATCGATCATTTGGTGACCATGGCCTCAATTCACTAAGCAGTTTAGACTAGTCTACAGATGGTTTTTAGTCTACAGATTGTTTGGTCAGTTTCATCAAAGGGGAATTCACTATTACCAAATGTTTTAAACCAGTTTTTAGACCTGGTCTAAAACATTTGGTAATTAGGTGGGTAAAGCAGGGGAAATGATCAAAAGATGCAATTCACAAACGAGTAGCTATGACTGACATCCTTCTCCTCTGATGAGCTCTCCTCTGCATACAATTATACTACTGCATAATTAATTCAAAAGGTTCCATCCTCACCTCTAAAATACCTCACAGAATGACTTTCCCTACAGAAATCAGCTGGTCAGAAAAAGTGGGCGTTGTTACTCCTTGTTTGCCTTTGTGAATGGTGTAATTACTGAATGTTAGACCAGGTCTAAAAGCAGGGCTAAAAATATTACACCAAACCATCAGTAGACTTAAAACCATCTGTAGACTAGTCTAAACTGCTTAGTGAATTGAGGCCCATGATGGGGCATCAAAATCAACAAGCATATGGGCGCCTTTAAGGCGGACCTGAAGATGTTAAAAAAAAAAAGTTTCACTTACTTGGGACTTCTGACAACCTGGCTGTGCACGTCCACGTTCCTGTTGCCGGGAGCATCCCGCGCAGGCTCAGTAGAGATTGCCTCGTACAGCAACTGCACAGGACGCTCCCGGCGCCGGAAACGCAATTGAGAATGCGCATGGCCAGGGCTGCCCAGGCACAGTGGCTGTCGACTTGTAAGTCGGCAAAACAGAAACTGCACCATGGCAGGGGAATGGAGGATCGTTGAGGACCGGCACAGGACAGGACGGCTCAAGGGGGCTAACAGAGTATAACATAAAAAGCTAAAGTCATTAAACTTTTATCGGGCACACATGAACATAAGAATGTTTTATCACTGTATCAAAGAGTCTTGTGATCACATTGTGTAAAAAAGCTTCACTGTGCAGGCATGTACATATATTTGTCTTATAGGAACTAATAACAATGCAGTATGTGTCTGTGTATAATGTATACAGAACAGCATGACACATTGCACTGCTTTCAAACAGTTTTTCTACAGAAATCTGCACTTACCGTACAAACCTATGTGTCACCATATTTACATTCAACAAATGCTGACTGCATAAAACATGACAGCAAAAACAAATCGGATCTGTAGGAGGCAAGTGCAAAACAACTGCCAAAATGTCAAGTATTTAAATAGTGCATATAATTTATTAGTGAAGGTACACAACTGCAGAAAACTGTAATTACATAACCCCCCCCCCCCCCCAATCCAACACTTAAGAAAATGTTGCAGAAGAGTTACAGTAAGAATTGCACTTGTTTTGTCCAGTTACTTGTTTCTAGTTTTGTTGCTTTTTCGCCTTTTTAAAAAAGGCTCTGAAAAATCTGTACATTCATTATTACACCCATGAGGGAGAGGAGAAAGCTATCATCCGGTTGGTTATGGAAACCATTTTGGGTCCAAAGCCACTTCTACCTATCCTGCTGCTGCTCTGCAGAGAGTTCCGTCACAGGGTTGACAAACCCAGCATATTCGGAGTTACCATTATCATCCATCTCCGCACTGACAAAATCATTCTCCCACTCAAGGCCATTGGAGTCATCGGAGGCAGAGGCTGTGCGGTTCCCAGGCTTCTTGCCACTGTATTTTAAGGCTGCTCTGAGGATGTCCTCTTCTGTTTTTGAGCGCTCTCGCATTGGAACTAGCCTGTTCATCCCTATGGAACGTGCAACAAAAAACAACATTTAATGGATAATTAAACCTGAGTAAATTAAGCCATGCAAGCGGTTACTGGAATCAAAATATTTCCTACCACCATGTCAGCAATAAAATCTAAGCATTTATATTGCTTTTTTTACTGGGTTTTTGGATGCCATTTTGTACTCCGTAACATATCCCTACGTTGTTCTACCAAGATTTTGTGTCTACTTTAGATCCACTAATAGACGTAGAGGAGAACACTGCAGCAGGCAGTTAAATCTGCCTAACAACAATTTCACACTAGTCTCAGCATTGCCAGAAAGATCATACCACCACTGCACCAGAAAACGTGAAAGGATTACAAAGGAAAAATAACCTGGAACTTGCAGTAAATTACTGAATAGGTGAAGACGTTTCTTCAGAGCACTAAATAGTGTTTATATTTGAGCGTTTATATTTAAATTCACTGAAAAGTTGTATTTTCCGTAAACACAGTTTGTTCCTTTATCTTTGGCATTGTTAGTGTACTGTTACATGTTGCTTTGGCTTTAGTAGTGAAATGAATGGACTTGTCCATCCCTTAAAGGAAACCTGAGATGGGGAAAAAATGACATATACCTGGGGCTTCCTCCAGACCCCTTCAGACCGAAGGACAACAAGTGAGCAAACGGCCTGAAGGGGGCTGGAGGAAGCCTCATGTATCATATGTATATATTTTTAATTAATTTATTTTTTTCATCTCAGGTACACTTTAAGGTACCCATTAATGAAACAATCTTGATTGTACAATCCTAAAATTTAATATGAGGGACAACTGAAAGTATTAACTATAGTAAAGTATAGTACTAAAGTATTGTATATTCACTCAGTTTACCCTTCTACTACATAGATTCTGTTTATCATTAGTGGACACCTTAAAGGGAAAGTAAGAGGTACATGAGGTGGCCATATTGTTTTCCTTTTAAACAATACCAGTTTTATGGCAGTCCTGCTGACCTATCTGGTCAGCAGTGTCTGAATCACACACCTGAAACATGCATGCAGCTAATCTTGTCAGATTTTTGGCAGTAAAATCTGATTGGCTTACTTGTTCAGGGTCTATAGGTGCGTACACACGCACTACAAGAGGAAATGATGGGTCCGCCGGACCCTCCCAGCTCAGCGGATCGTTCAGAAACAGCCTTATCAGTCCGCCGACAGTGCGTACACACGCGCTACTGTCGGCTAAAAGACTGCCCAGCGGGAGGGTCCGGCGGTGTAGCGTGGCTTCCTTAGTTACGCACCCTGTTTACTTGGTAACATGCGCTCCTGGTTGCTGTGAAGTATCCCGACTAAAGCAGCCACTATTATGTTAATTAACACAGTAGCGGCTGCTCAAGTGAAGTATTGCGGTTGCAATACTTCACAGCAACCAGGGGTGCGCATTACCAAGTAAACAGGGGGCGTAACTAAGGAAGACACGCTTCACTGCACGACCGCACATATAGTGTGCCTCCCCTGTATTTAGCTCACGGTGCTGTCATGTAGCTCAACCCCTATGGATAATTAGCAATTACTTTCAGTTGTAAGAAGGCACTTTTAAAGTGGAATGAAACCCAGCATTTCTTCTTTGCTCTAAAAGGTTATTTACAGCAGAGGTTCTCAACGTGTGGTACGCGTACCCCAGGGGGTACTTCTGATGGGTACAGGGGGTACTCAGGCGTGATATACTTAACCAAGAATAACAAATTTAGAGTTTTAGAAAATGATACATCTTATTTAAACAACACCAAATTAGTATTTTAGTTGATTAAAAGCATTAGTAAATGCTTAGAAATTGTTTCAAACCAATTATCATGTACTACAATTAAATATATATTTGTCAAGGGGTACTTGTGATAATGTCTACTATACTAGGGGGTACTTGGTGAGTACCGGGTTACAAAAGGGGTACTTACCAGTGAAATGTTGAGAAACACTGATTTACAGCATATAATATACTAAAATTTTTGTTTGTAGAACAGCATTCAAAGGGTTAAATCACAGGACTGACTTTTTCTCCTGCAGGCGGCAGCCACATCCGAACTGGTGATAATCTTATGTGTACATTCTTCACTTGATACAATTAAGTACACATTCTCTGACTGTGCAGAAACTTCTGCTAATAAATCCTGAGCTGAAGCACTGCTCAGAAATCATTACTGGGTGCATTTACAATAGAAATACAACAGTTATGAATAAAATGCACCAGCAGCTTTCAAAGTAAATAAAATGAACTTTGGGAACTTATAATTTCTAAATGAATAATAACGATTGTGCACAAAAGCAAATATGATGATTGTATGGGTTATAAAAAGTAGGAAAACACATTTTTATTGAATATTTTGTCAGAGTTTAAAACCGCTTTAACAGTTATAAAGATTACAGCATAATTACAGCTCACTGCAAATAAAGATCACTGTCAGTGGGGACACCCTGGTACTGATCCAGAATTTTTTCTTTGGAGAGTTGTCATATTTAGTAGCTTCAATAAAATACCTTTTCTGCCCCCAGCAAGCAAAAAAAGTATTCACAATAAGCTTGTAATCATCATTTCATATAGACCATGTTTGCAACAGATAAATTAAAATGGAGACAAAAATATACAGTAGCAGCACTATTCCTCTATTTAAACTGGCTTCAACCAGTATCTGTAATCCAGTTACGTACCTTCCTCATCTTCCCATTCAAGATCCAGAGATGTGTTGTCATCATTGCCACTTGTTGACTTTGTTCTAGTTGTTAGATCACAACTACTCTCAGTATTAGGAGTGAGGAGATTGGCATCTGATGATAACCCTTATATAAAAAAAACATGAACACATTCAGTATTATACATGAATACTGATGCCAATGATCACTTTACAAGATAACATAACCGAAGCAGGTAATTGGTGCACAGAGGGTCACCTGGTAATTTGGGGACCGTGCAGAGACCCCAATGTAAATTGTGGCTATAGAGGTGGCCAGTGTGTAATTTAGGCCCCATTGCTAGCCGGAGCCTGAATGATGTTAACAAGGGACGGGTAAATGTTAGGTGTATGGTTTACAATTAGGGATGGAATTAGTGTAGGCAAAAGCCCAAGTAGAATCTCATTAGTATTCTGCTAGTGGCTTCACCCGGCACCTTTTACCTAGGTACGCTAAAAAGTGAGAATAATATCTAGGTGACATTTTCTACTCCGTTAAGAGATATTAACTGCCTGGCTAGTCATCTCAGTAGTTTGAGGCACATGCCCGAATAGGGCATGACGTCTGCTGAGTCACCTGATCGGTATAATCGTTCTGTTCCTCCCACAAGTAGCAGTTTATGACACCAGCAATGTGACTCCATATTTCTCTCACAAATTCAGCTTTTCAGTAAAGGTGGAGTCTTAATCCTAGAAGACAATTTTATACAACTTACGGCTACTTCTGATAGCTTCATACTGTGATCTCACACCACGCAGATAGGACTCAAAATCCTCTGGTACAGAGCTGGAAATAAACAGCATTTAAAATATTACAGTATTATATACATATATAATTTTCCTTTTGAGCTTAACTACAATATTTTCTAAATTCTACCAAAAATCTAAACACTGTCAGTGTATAAAGTGTTAGTGTGCTACTGTACGGATATAATAATGACCTTATAATTTACTTTTCCTCTGATAGTTCCACTATGGGTTACCACATATCAAGCTTTGCAGTGGTCATCAGGACATTCGAAAGCTCTGCTAAGCCATATGGATGGTTTGTCACATATACTTTAGGTGGATTTTGTTGAGCCCTGACCATGGCCTGTTTGACAAAGTGAAACTCAAATTCCAACAGTCGATAGCATCCACCCTTCTAATGTCTATTGATGTAATCTTTTATTTGGCAGGCAAGAAGAGGTAAATTTGATTAAAATTTGTAGCACTTCCAAATGTAAAGTGATTACTCCATCTTATCTTTTTATGGAAATAGGTAATAAGAATAATGACAGATCAGATCATAAAAAACAGGAAGAAAAGCAAGCAGACTATCTGGAGTAAAGACAGATATATATGTTGCCAAAGAAAACTGGAGCCAACCAATATGCATTAAAAAGGATCTACTAATAATAAATGCACACATTATGAGAAATAAATTGCACTCTTCTTGATTGATGTGCTTGTTTGTTTGTTTTAATAGTGAATAGTTTCTGATCTTAAACAAAACATATTATAAATGGAACCTGAAGCACTTTTGAATGTACCGTATTTTTCGGACTATAAACGCTCCTGAGCATAAGACGCACTTAGATTTAGAGGACAAAAACCAGGGGAGAAAATATAAACTAAACCTGGTGCATCCATGGTGAAGAGGCATCTTGTGGATTAAGTCCCCTTTGTATCTCATGACCCCTTGTACCTCTTGTGTCTCCCTGTGTCCTCCTCTTTCCCCCTTATGTGCTCCTGTGTCCCCCATGTGTCTGCCTCTGTCCTCCTTGAGTCCTCCTCTATGCCCCTTTGTGTTACCCTGCGTCCTCCATTCATCCCCCCGTGTTCTCCTCTGCATGGGCATGGTACAGGGAGTCCCCAACATTGCGACGGGTTGAAGGTTCATATTGGACGGCATTTACAAGTCATGAACTCCCTGCATTTGGACTATACGACGCAGTGACTTTTTCCTCCCACTTTTGGTGGAGAAAACATGAGTCTTATAGTCCAAAAAATACAGTATTCATTTAAGGAACACATTTGTTTCACTCACATAGACTATGTAAAAAAAAAAAAAAAAACAAACGCCTTACAAGTTAATCCAACAATTCCAAATCCAAATTTTACAATATATTGCACTATACCATAAAAGTGATGTGCCACTACTAAAAGAGGGGGCTATATCAATCAACAGAAATTCCAGAAGAGATAAGAAAAAGAAAAGTTGTTGAAATGTACTAGACTAGAAAAAGAAAGCCAATTGTAAAGCTCTGGTAATCCATATGGTTACATCTATCATTTACAAGTGGTGTACAGTGGTGGATTTTCACAGGAGTGGCAAACCTAACAACCTTAAACCTAGCGCACAGCAGCAACTCCAAAACACTGCCAAACATCTGAAAAGTACATCTCAAGTATTGTAATTCAATGTGTTTAAGGCTTTGATGTGTATTTTTTATCAATGATTCCGTTTCTAGACAGCTCTAGAGGAAACATTTTCATTTTCAGATGTTCTTGATGCTTTGCTATTGGATGTTTACACATCTTATGCAGAACTGTGGACATATTGAAGCAGATTGTTATGATAATCAATGCTGCTCTTTTTGTATATCCACAAAAAAATATTTTTAAAAACCTACTAATGTGTTTAACCACTTCACCCCAAAGGCGTTTTTACTCTAACGGACAAGAGCGATTTTCACCTTTCCGTGCTCATCCCTTTTAATTGCCAATAGCTTAATCACTATTAATCACAATGAAATTATCTAGATCTTGTTTTTTTTACCACCAACTGGACTTTTTGGGGTTGATATTTGTTTTCAGTAATTACTTTATTTTCTATGCATTTTAAAGGGAAAAACCAGGAAAAAAATGAAAAATTTACAATGGTGATATGGCTGTTTGAAAAGCTGTTATAAGTTTATTCAGTGTAAAAAGTTCAAAAAGATATGTACCGTAGTTCACTGGAACACAGAACAACTGACAGAGGACTAGAAAAGAGCCTTCAATACAAATAATCAGTCTGCAGCCATAATGAAGCATCACATAGCATATTGGAAATGATTACGTTTATTTAGCTTTTCTAATTTCATACGTGTGGTATAAAGCTCAGTCCACACTTGTGCGGATGCAGAACCCGCATCCGTGTCCACAGCGTCGGCCCGTACACATCGCCGCTCACCTGTCTCGTCGCCGCTTGGTCCCTACAGTAGCCGGGGGCCAACAGAAGCATGGCTCTCCATAGGCTGCAACAAGCCAAATCACCCTAGCAACAGGGAGAATTCTCATTGGTCCAACATGAATCAATGAGAATTCTCCCTGTCGCTGAGAATTCCTATTGGTCTGCTGCAGCTCAATGGAGAATCCCCGACCACCAGGCAGTTCAGAATGGACCGAGCGGTGGCGAGACACGAGAGCATTACATCACCGCCGTGGCATGGAGGCAATGAAAATGGGCGATGTGGATGCGGCACTTAGCCTAGAGAAAGCAGACAGTGACCATTCTGATAGGCTTGCATTGGACACGTTTTCCCATCCAGTCCGGGAAAAAGTGTCAAATCCGGACTGTCTGCGACGTTATCTTTCTGTGCAACACGGATCTGTGTGCAATCAGTCTTTCTGCATGAGTGGAAGCGGGTCCTATTTTTAATATAGGATCCGCTTCCTGCGTTTCTGCAGAGCTTTGAGAACGTATCCCACGGATACGTTTTTAAAACAAATGTGAACCTGCCCTAAATCAGAAACCATTTTACAGGATTTCAAAAAATACTCATTAATAAATAAGTGAGGTAGTGGAAGAAACACTGTATTTCAACTGCTTGGCCAATAAAAGATCAGTTTATGCTAACATAAACAATATATACAATGCAATCTAATACATGCAGCATTTTGGATCACTACGTATATGGATAGTTTTAGGACTGTTCGGTACATTGTGGTTGTCACTGTCCACCTGTGGAAGTTTTTTTCAGGTTTTTTTTCCGTTCTAGGAATGCGTGGTACATTGTGGTCACCACAACATATCACACATTCGTGGAACTGAAAAAAAAAACCAAAACAACAAAAAAAAGGACCTACAAAACTTGCACAGCTGGACAGTGATGACAACCACAACGTACTATGTATATGTTTAGATACTAAACAGTATCTGTTAGTTTTCATTTTAAACAGGAGGTAAAAAGGAGAAATACATTTTTCTGCAATATTTCTATACTTAGTATATGACTTAACCTGTTCTGCATTAGGACAGAAGTGTACTTTCACAACACCAAGTAGACTGTTTGAGCCAAAAGTTGAAAAGGTTTTTTTTTTACGTAAACCTGGGGGGATGAAAATTTGAAACGAGTACCTGCATAATCTTTAAAGGGAACCTAAACTGAAAGGGATATGGATGTTTCCTATTAAACAATACCAGTTGCCTGGCAGTCCTGCTGATCTCTTTGTCTGCAGTAGTGGCTGAATCACAGACCTGAAACAAGCATGCAGCTAATCCAGTCTGACTTCAGTCAGAGCACCTGATCTGCATGCTTGTTGAGGGGCTGTAGCTGAAAGTATTGGAGACACAGGATCAGCAGGAGAGTCAGGCAACTGGTATTATTTTAAAAGGAAAAATCCATCTCTTTCTCAGTTTAGGTTCCCTTTAAAGTCCTCAGCTACTGTGTGGTCTCTTAATTGTACCTGATCATCTCTCAATGCTACTGCTATGGCCCCCCCATTCTTGCTTCAGTGGGAGCTGAAGGGCATATGGCTCTGTGCAGGGCTGCCATCAGAAATTTTGAGGCCCCTCACACATCAGGCCTGGGCCCCCCTTCCCTGGGCTTACCCACTGGTTGCTGTACCTGCCCACTAGCCACCCCACCCAGTGTCCATGCAAGAAGTGCGCTGCGGCGAAAAATGTGCATGGCTCCGACACTGAAGAAAGCGGCATGCACAACGCGATGAGGCAAAAAGTGGGAGTGACCATGGCATGCTGTGGGTGGAGCCAAATACTAGAAAAATACAGGTAGGCCCCAGTTAACAAGCCAAGTATAGGTGGTGCCCCAGAATAGGTAGCCTGTAGCCAGATATAGGTGGTGTCCCAGTATATAAAGCCCGCTGTGGTGGGCTCAATCATCTGCTCGCCATGTTTAAGCGCTAAAGTCACTCTTCTCTTAGTGCTGGAACGTGGTGTGCTGGTTAGTGAGCCACAGGCCCGTAGCCAGCACATGCTGCCCTTCCAGCGCTTTTTGGGGGGGGAGGGGGCAGGGCCCCCAGAAGCCCTGGGCCCCTCACTGCAGTGTCAGTTGTCCCCCCCCTGATGGCTGCCCTGGCTCTGTGCCATCCTATGGTTATGTGCAGCAGCCGTCACTGGGAAAGTCCTGTGCATGAGCTGTTCCCAATGTTTCTATACTGCACATGCTCTGGTTGCTCTCGGCTGCAGCTACTCTAAATAGCAGTTTGGGAGCGTGATTCACGAGAGTGCATATAGTGGACAGGCGTACATTAGAAAAGGCCTCCTGGAAAAAAGGTGCCTGATATAGACGAAAAAAGCCAAATTTGGCTACAAAGGGTGCCTGGTGTAGTCCATATGCCAAATCCGGTAACAAAGGGTGCTTGGTGTAGCCGAAAAGCTAGTTTTAGTTTATAAAAAGGATGCCGTTATAGGCAAAATTTGTTCGGCTACAAAAGAACTTTGGATATAGCCGAGAAAAGTGATTACTATGACCCAACTTCTCCCTGCTCTCACACAGAATCCTCCCCTGGTGGTGCCTAACCCTAAGACCCCCCTGGTGGTGCCTAACCCTAAGACCCTCCACTTGTGATGCCTAATCCTAATCCCCCTGCACCCTCGAATCAAAAATCTCAGCTATAAAAGGGCACCCTTTTGTAGCAGAATCAAAAAGCTTGTAGCCGAATGAAACATATGGGTTTCAAAGGGGCCCCCCCTTTTGTAGTCGAAAGAAAACCCAGGAGCCCTTTTCACCACCTTGTAGGCTATATTTGCAGAAACAACACTGAAGTCTATGGGGGCGCCCTTTAAATACAGATGGCCCAGGAGCCCTTTTCAACTGATTCCAGTGGACAGTGCATGCACCCCACTCTACCTGGAAGTAGTAAGCTGTGAACTGAGCCCATAAACAGCAGCGTGGAGGAGAGGCCGGGCACAATAAGAGGCCATAAAGGAAGGTAGGATAGAAAGGTGCTGGCACTGCAGCTAGGGGTTCAGGGAGGGTTGCAGGGGTGCAGACCAGGTATCCGGTGAGATGCAGATAGACCAGCGTGCTCAGGCTCAGATAGACATCATATGCAGGCAGAGAAAAGGATGAGAAATGCCGGCACTGCTGTAAACTGCTTGTTTATTCATAACACATGGTGCAACATCGTGGATTCAATTGTATGCATATTGAGACGTAACATACCGGTTTGCTGGTAAAGCTGTGCGGTGGGTGCTGGGGGATGAGAGCCTTCCAGGGAACATGCAAAATGTGCACTCTTTTATGGTGTCCTGGGTACCAGTTAGGCTTGTGATCCATTTTTCTCAGGGTCTTCATGTAATGCTCTCGATCCACTAGGTCCTGATAATGCGTTTTAATTGTTTCAATCTCATGCAAAGTTTTTGCGTGCTCCTGTTTGGTTCTTTCTAAAACTATATTCTGTAGTCCTGTGGCATGCTCAATATAGGCTTCTTTCCAAATCTGCAAAATCATCATCATCACAGTACTCTGAAGGCTCCACATACCGCCTAAAATCGCTTGCTGCAATTTTGTCGTCCTCCTGGTGTTGTTGCAAAGTGGTTTTAGTCCAAAAAAACGTGACCTCCTTTTCACTCAGGCTAAGTTCACAGTGGGACGTTAAAGTCGCGCGTTAAAACAGCATTTAACGCAGAATAACTCACTGCAATGAAAAATCAATGCCCTGTTCACAGTGCACACGTTGCGTTGGTGTCTAACGCTGCATGTTAAGTAAAAGTACTGCATGCAGTGCATTATACACGTTATTAGCTGCGTTGGACTGTTTGCACATGCTCAGTAATGACTTGGAAGCATACTTTTCATTGCCTGTATTTTTTACTGTATCTGCTGTATGCGACGGTAACGCTGCGTTGCCACTTTTTGGGCACGTTGCGTTGTAAGCTTGCGGTGCGACTTTAACGTGGCATCAAAACGCAACGTCCCACTGTGAATCTAGCCTCAACCTTCCCAGGTTAGTTTCAACAACCCCAGCACCCACCGTCTTATTGCATGATGCAAATATGGACGGATTTTTGAAGAATGTCTTCACATCACTTTTGCCGTTTTCTACTGCACCCCCTTCTTCCTGCTCATCTGAACTGTGTATATTGTCACATGTGCAGTGTATACAGAGCCAGATGAGGACAATATACACAGTTCAGATGAGCAGGAAGAAGGGGGTGCAGTAGAAAACGGCAAAAGTGACGTGAAGACATTCTTCAAAAATCCGTCCATATTTGCATCATGCAATAAGACGGTGGGTGCTGGGGTTGTTGAAACTAACCTGGGAAGGTTGAGTGAAAAGGAGGTCACGTTTTTTTGGACTAAAACCACTTTGCAACAACACCAGGAGGACGACAAAATTGCAGCAAGCGATTTTAGGCGGTATGTGGAGCCTTCAGAGTACTGTGATGATGATGATTTTGCAGATTTGGAAAGAAGCCTATATTGAGCATGCCACAGGACTACAGAATATAGTTTTAGAAAGAACCAAACAGGAGCACGCAAAAACTTTGCATGAGATTGAAACAATTAAAACGCATTATCAGGACCTAGTGGATCGAGAGCATTACATGAAGACCCTGAGAAAAATGGATCACAAGCCTAACTGGTACCCAGGACACCATAAAAGAGTGCACATTTTGCATGTTCCCTGGAAGGCTCTCATCCCCCAGCACCCACCGCACAGCTTTACCAGCAAACTGGTATGTTACGTCTCAATATGCATACAATTGAATCCACGATGTTGCACCATGTGTTATGAATAAACAAGCAGTTTACAGCAGTGCCGGCATTTCTCATCCTTTTCTCTGCCCACAATAAGAGGCCATGCAGGTTCTGGGTAACCTAAAAGATTTTGCAGGCATTCATAACGTTTAAAGTTTCTCACCTCAGGTACACAATCATTTTTCAGAAACCAATTTATGTGAAAAAACATACTGTAAGAGGGTTATTCAGGAGAGGGTAAGATACAGGCTACATAACCTCTTTTTACTGGAAAGTACCAATCTAATAAATAACTGAAGTATATCTAAGCCAGGGTAATACTACTTAAGGCAAGCACAGAGGTATGTTCATGCTGAATCTAGATACCTCTGATGCAGGGATGTCAAACCGGTCCTACGTGGGCCGAGGTCCTCACACATTTTTGACACAGCTTAAATGAATTGATGGGTCTGAATCAGGAAAGGTGTGGTCCATCAAGTAGAACACATTCCTCTCTTTCTCAGTCCATCCTAAACACTGGCATGGATCTGGCCCTCCAGGCCTGGAGTCCGACACCTGTGCTCTGGTGTGTTGTCTGTTCCTCTTCTCATTCTCCCCGGTTTCCATAATCACTTCTCAAAATAAAATTGACCTTTGGGTACAGTCCAATTTTCAGACAGGAAGAGGCATCCTTGTGGCAATGTTACCTCCTATTATCCTCCCACTCCCTCCTCTTGTCCGCCCAGTGTGTGAATTTCCAGTGGGTGCTAAACTTGTTACGTGACGGTCCTCAGAACTACTGCAGTCAGCAAACAGCAGTCACTAGTTTTGTTTGTGTCAATTGAAGTCCTACAGAATATTTTAGGATGCTCATGGGTAGACTGTACGTGGATACAGTACACCATAGTTTAACAATTATATTTTTAATAGTAATGTACGGTATTTACAAAGAAAAAAGGAAGAAAATACCTGTCCCCATTCTTTGCAGCTTGAGCCCTCTGTCTTATCCACTGTTGCCGATGTTGCTTAAAGAGAAAAATATTTCACATTTAATGTTTGCAGATGAAGAAGCCAGTTTCACTAACTACTAATACAGATTTTTTTTGTGGTTATGTATAACTAATTAGAGTACTCTTAAAGGGGACCTGAACTCAGAACTTCCTCTCTGTTCTAAAAGATAAGCAAAAGCATAATAACCTTTACAGAAAAACATTTCCTTGTTACAGCTTATAGAGTTCCTTCGAAGATGCTGTAGTATAGATACTTCCTGGTTTGCTGAGAGCACAAAGGGTTAACCTTAGCTGCAATCTCGAGTCAGGCTCAGGACGAATATCCGCAGCTCAGAGCGGTAATTCAGTGCCTGAGTGAGGTATATGCAGGAACAGTAGCTGCTGCAGCTCTCTCTGTGGTATGTTTTTTTTTTCCCTTGTTCTTAGCATGTAAAGGCTTGTGAAAAAAACTGCATGGGTTTTAGACCCTAAATCTGGAAATAATCATAGTGCCAGGGAGGTTAAATCAGTTCTCTCATGTTACACTAAGGCTGCTTTCACATTAAGACGTCACAGGCGCACGTTAGTGCAGCCTGTAACGCAGCCCCACCGCACAGTAATGAAAAATCAATGGGCTGTTTACAGTACCCACGTTGCGTTACATTGTAACGCAGCACATCCGTTGAGAGTGCTGTATGCTGTGCGTTATGCGTGGCTAAGCCGCGTTAGACTGTGCACACATGCTCAGTAGTGTTGGGGAGGAGTGCAGAGCGGCCAGGCACATGGCTAATTAATATTCACTGCACGGTGTGACGGGCAGTGTTTAGTTCCTGGAGCGGCCGCTCTGTGCGGCGATTGGCCGGGCGGGACCACGTGATGCCGCATGCGTCCAAGAGTACGCATCACGGACGCCAGAGTGAGCTGCACAACACGGCTCACTCTGACGTTCACATCAGAGAGCACCAGGCGTTGCGTTAGGGGCACGTTATGTGCCCTATAACGTCCCCTAAACGCAACGTCCTGGTGTGTAAGTAGCCTCAAAGTAGAAAGAAAATAAGACACCAGTTCCCAGCATCTCTGCTTTTATTAGAAACGGAGCAGTTGTATTCAGCGCAGGAGATTTGGGTGCAGCCGGTGCCACCATACACCGTAATAGGAACTATGGCTATAGCGGCGCACACTGAGTAACTTCAGCGCCGTCAGAAGACGGAGCAGAAGTTACATTTTAAAACACTATAATTCGGCCTCCAGCTATAGCTGGAAGCCAAATTATATAGTTCCCCACAATCCACATGGACCTAGAGGGGGAATAGTAATGAACGTCGCCGGGAACTTATGCAGCAGCAGGATAAGCCAAACCGGCTGTATCCTGTGTCCAAGTTTTCCGGCGCCCATTACATATGTACGCTATTAGAAACCACATGTCTGAAAAGTGTAATGGTTAAGGTCTCTGCCTCTGACACAGGAGACCAGGGTTTGAATCTCGGCTCTGCCTGTTCAGTAAGCCAGCACCTATTCAGTAGGAGACCTTGGGCAAGACTCCCTAACACTGCTACTGCCTATAGAGCGCGTCCTAGTGGCTGCAGCTCTGGCGCTTTGAGTCCGCCAGGAGAAAAGCGCGATATAAATGTTCTGTGTTTGTGGTTTGTTATTTATGAGCAGGTTGGACTTGTAAATAATTGAAAGGCCTCAATCTGCTCAAAAGAAGTTATAGGTACAAACTCATGATTAAAAAAAGCTACACAATGGGCTCTATTCACAAAACTTCTCTTAAAATGACTTATTTATCACCTACTTGATAAAAATAACCTTTCAGCGCATTTGCAAGCAAAATAATCACTCAAAACAATGATTAACTTTTTAATTTCAATATTACATTTCTTACCTTAATTATATTATATTTTTGCTCTTTGTGAGCTTAAAAAAAGTAACATAGATAAGGTGAAAACAGAGGAAAACCGGTAAAAAAAGTTTTGTGAATCAAGTGCAATGAGTTTTTGAATCTGAAAAGATAATACTTATCCTTTGCACTCCAGGTACTAAACACATGGCACACATACTCCTTGGGATACTTGGGTTGAATTCAGGTGGCAATTCAACCTGTCACAGTGAGGGCTCGTTCACACTCAGGGCTTTTTGCCCTTTTTTCAAGCGCAGACGATTTATAAAATCGTCCTAAAAATGCTTGTGCAATGACTCCCTACGAGAGAGTTCACATCTGAGCAGTTTGTTTCCGCTCAGCAAAGCGGTGCTTGTACCATTTTTTGCCTCAATGGAAGGTAAAGGAAAAATGCAAACACTCTCAAAATAGATTTGTGCACCGATTGTGTTCATGTTTTTAAGAATAAATACATTGTATTATTTTCTGGGTCAAAGAGTTCACTTCCTGACTTGCGTTAGGGAGTGAATTTAAAAACCGCACTGGAAAAGCGCTTTTACCAAAAACGCAGCGCGCAGTGGAGCGCCGAAGGGGAAAAAAAAGCCTCACAAAATTGCAAAACGCTTGCGATTACGATTTTAGATGTGAATGAGGCCTCAGTCTAAGACAGTAGGGGTTTTTTTTGTTTTTGTTTTTTACAGATAAGTCAGGTACAAATAAGCCTGAACAAATATTGTGGTTAATTTAAAGAGTAAAACAATGTTTAAAAAATATTTATATGCAAATATTAGATCTAAAAAGATGTGTTAAGGTGTAGTTATGCACAATATGGGGTACTTGGCAAACACCATCTTTCATAAAGGGGTACATCCTACAATAGATGAGATTCCCAAATCTACACTCATCAACATGATTGCTTCAAAACATTTTTACCTTTACATTTTGGGCTTAGTTGGCTGTAAAGCACCACTTCAGGACCACAGGCTTTACCCCCCTAGTGACCAGGCCATTTTTTGTGAAAAAGGCCACTGCAGCTTTAAGGCCAAGCTGCAGGGCTGCATGACACAGCACACAAGTGATCCCCCCCCCTTTTCTCCCCACCAACAGAGCTCTCTGTTGGTGGGGTCCGAACGCCCCCCAGTTTGGGTTTTTTTTGGCAAATATTTATATGTTTTTATTTTGATTAAAATTGTGTATTTTTATCCGCTCCGCCTACCAGGCAGGAGATGCGCTCGCAGCCTGCGCAAAATCTCCTGTAAACTGCAGCCCCAGGACTTTACGCCGATCGGTGTTAGGCGGTCCTGGGGCTGCTGCCACGCCCATCAGCAGGACGTGGTCGTCTAGTAGTTAATGTACCCGAGGCAGTGCGGGGGAAGAGGGGTTCGCGGCAGATCTGATACAGAGGAATGCTTCCTGCCTCATGACATGCCTCTGCCCCCCCCCCCCCCACGCGCTATAACACCCCCGAAATTGGTGATAATTGTCACTATTCTCGATGGGAAAGGAGAAGAGGGATTCCCTGCTCTTAAAAACGCCCACTGGGGGCATTCCTGCAGGCTTTCCCCTGTCCCTTCCTAGTTGCTCCACCATCTCCGTGCATGCTGTGGGAGCAGCTCGCTCTCCTTCCAGCGTAGTGACCCCAGAGGTCACGAAAATGAAAGTAAGAAGATGCGGGCCACAGTAGAAGCATAGATGGTGGTTACCTGATCTGCCCAGCCCCCAGGATCAGGTAGCATTTTTTTTTATGTCCCCACCTTGGGTTCTGTATAAAAAAATAAAAATAAGAAAAGATTCACTTGAGCCGTCCTGTCCCTTGCTGGTACGCAAACATCCTCCGGTGGCCTGCCACGATCTGTTTCTTCACCAACAGTCGACGGCGACTGCGCCTGTGCGGCCGGGAACATCCTGTCCAGGCGCAGTACGTGAAAAGCTCTACTGCCTCTGCGCAGGATGCTCACAGCGCCAGGAGCGGGAACGAGGACACACGTGGCCAGGGCCGCACAGGCGCAGTGGAGGAAGTCGCGGCGGGGGACCAGAGGATCGTTCTAAGTATGTACGGGCACAGGACGGCTGTAGGGGGCTGACAGAAGCCCCAGGTAAATGAAACTTTTTTTTTTTTTTTTTTTTTAAGCAATTTTCTCCTTTAAAATTACTAAAATTTATTTTTTTAGGTCTCATCTTCTATCTGTGAGCAGATGCTGAATCATTGTTATGGATCAAAGTGGAGCTATTTATTCCTCCAAACGGTTTTCTCTCACATCTTGTAAAAATGTATCATTGTATCAGGCATGAGTATCAGGTAAAGCTAGCACTTTTACTCATTATGTTATTTACAGAGTGACTGTTACTGTTAATCAAACCACCAAGTTTATAGTAATTTCCCTTCCAATGTGAATAATTTACTGGAAATGCTTGGCATTTGGCTTAGTACAGAGACAGCTAGCAAATGAGGCAATCAATAAAATGAAAGCCTCTTGTGAATCACCATCTGATGGTCTAAGTAACACAAATCAATTTCTTTAAATAATTCTTGAATCTGTAAGCAACCCACTATGCAAAATGATAGAATAAAAGAAAACTCGTCTCAAATGGACCTTATGGTATTCACACACTTGGCAATGTCATAGGATATTTCTCACTGCCAACAAATGAAACCATGCACTAGTAAAGCAAATTTCCTTTTTTTCTTTCAGTCCCCTTTTAAACTTGGTAATTTTTTTTTTTTTAATGTTGCTTTACCTTTTCTGCACACAGGTTAACACAACAGCAAAGAAAGTGTATGGGGCCCAGTACACTAACTGCGTCCGATTTGCTGCTGACCCGCTGCAAAGTCAAACAGTGCATTACTGTGCGACTTACGCAGCAACTGAATTAATGGGAGTCAATGGATGACGCAAAAAAATGTCAATTTGTTGGCGGCGATGGTACGGCGCACATGCGCAGAATGATGCAAATACAACCGGGAAGCAGGAAATCCCAGTGACATACTTCTTGTCAAGTAGGAAGAACATCACTGGGCGAGGGGCAGCGACAGGCATGCGGCGCTATGCATATTACCCTGTCGGTGCACTCTGCTGCAGGGTCATATGAAACGATTTTTGCCATTGTGGTGCGATGCGAGGGGAACAGCACGTCACACCACAACGCTTTCCTCAAATGCCGGCCTTTATGTATATGGAATCAATAGAAACGATCATAAACAACATATCTGATTTCTCAGTAAACTCTATCAGACAGTCAAATAGACTAGAAAATCGAATTCATTTATTTTTTTGTGTGTGGGCACCAATCAGGGATAAATGATATCTACCTTGGCTGGGTTGGGGTAAACTTTTTGGAGCATAATCTTAGCACGGCACAGAAATGCTCATGTAATCTAAAGCAGAGTCCTAACCTTCTCTAGTTATGCCCATTTCTAACCTAATACACTTATTAAGCTTTAACAAACCCTTAGCAATAACTATCCCAACTCTTAAAACTATGCTAACCCTCTTACTGCTCTGCCAGTACTTTTCATTGCAAAGACCATATAAAATGTGATGTGTGTTCAAACCCGACAATACTGAGAAAGGCGTACTGTACTTTACTATTTAGTTGTGCGCTTGCGAGAATGTTCCCAACCACAGGTGAATAATCGTGGAGGCATGTGGGCAGGTCTGCACAAGCGCAGTAGGCGGCAACGAGCTCGCGCTGAAACGGCTGGCCTCTGGAGGGGTAAACTGGAGGAACAGTGCAGCCCGAAATGAATGGCAAGGGAACAGAAGGACTTCAGGGGGCTGAAAGAAGCCCCAGATAAGTAACTGGTCAATTTGTTTTACAGTTAAGTATCCCTTTACATTGGTTGCCAAAGGTAGACTATGTACCTGTACTCTAAAGGGAAACACAGCCATAGGCATTTAGTAATAATATTTACATTTCCACAATGAATCACAATGAGGAGGACAACCTCATCTTCCTGACAAGCACTGTAAATAACTGCCAACTACTTAATGCATAAAGCATCTTAAATGACTAAAGAAAGTGTATTAAAATGGAATTACTGACAGGAAGACTGCATGGAAAATTACGGCTACATTTGTTGAGTAGCATTGCCTCTTTCACTGATGCCTTGGAATGGATAAACGTTTATCATTAGCCTCTGGAATTGGCAACAGACATTGGATAGCGGTGAGATGTGTGGATGCAATTTCCACAGCAGTGAGATGTGTAAACACAATGCCACACTTGTCCATCCAGTCATTACTTGAATATGCATCCTGCTATATGTGTTGTGCATGCGCACGGTCTGGTATTGTACACTGAATGCGTAAAAGGCATGGTCCTTGAAAACATGGGTGACAGCTCTTTCTATATGGTTACACTGAACTCAGAGATGCCCATACATTACTTGACTTGGCGGCTGATCGCCCATCTGATTTTATAATTATCGAATCGGAAGAACATCTGTGCTGCCACAGGCATGCCCAATCAACAATTCAACTGATTTCAAGCCAAAATTGGTTGAATGTAGCGATTGGGCATGATGGGAAACCTTGGGCTGACATGGTCAATCGGAAGCGTGGTATCGCAGACGTAACCCACGGCCGATGTCCATGCTGTCCCTTAAGTATTACCGCATTTGGGTCCCACATGACTACCGGTATACACGCGCATACACACGCCCCTTGTGCTATAATGCTGGCAGCCACGGGGGACAGCATGACAGGTGAAGTATAAATGCACTGGCACTGGAAGGGACATAAAACATTGAGGGACAAGGCCGATTCCTGAAAGATTTCATGCTTAAATAAAATCAGGAATGGGCCTGTGGTGTATGGACAGCCGACAGATCTCTCTCTAATCAGATTCAAATCAGAGAGAGATCTGCTCATCATCGCTAGATGTATGGACACCTGAAAGAGGATCTTGACTTGGGTTTTGCAGATCCTACCACTTATTTCCATAGTACAGTACAGAGTCTTCATTTCTGACAAATATTGATTAAAAAATGAAAAAGGAAACAACAAATGTATAGTGTCTGGCTTTGATAAATGGGGCTTTCATCCCCTCACCTCCAATATCTTTTTCTGCTTGGCTGCCCTGGCAGCTTCACGCTGTGCAGCATATTTAGCCTCTTCTTCTAGTTTTAACTTCTCCTCCTGTAAGGCTAACTGCACATGAACAGAACAATAAGGGTTAACAAAATCAGAACCTGTCTAGCTGCTCTCACTTATAGAACAAAAAAGGGTTAAAATGATAAGAACAAAAACATGCAAGAAAATCATAAAAACAGTATGTATTGCTATTACAATAAAGACATGCATGGTTAAATCCAAGTTAAAAGTAATAATGGTTATTTGTAAATTAAGGCCTTATGCGAAAACTATGCAATAAGCAAGCTGAATTGAAATCTTAGGAACTTCTAGGCAGGCTACTTCTAGCTACACCTTACACAATGCTGATGCTAGCAGCAATGCACAGTAACAGAGAATGTGGTTACAGTCATGGGATCTAAGGGAAAACAGCCCTACAGAAGTTCTACAGTAGAAGTTTGGAGGAGAAAGTCAGTGAACATTTAGCATATTTTATATATGACATATGGCTTACAATAGTGGTGAATGCCTCCATATCCAAACCAGAAAAACAAAATATTCTGAAGCCAACCTGGTTTGAATAACGCTTAGTGAGGCTTGGTGAGTATGTACAACAATGGGATATGACTGATTTCAATGTGGTCAAGCTTTGATTATCAAAAACGGCTTTCATAAACCTCTGATCATGGTTATGTTGTATATGTGTTCCAGTAGTAAGCAAGGCTGAGTGAAAATTACAGCCATCCATTGAGGGGGAAGGGGGGGGGGGGGGGGATTCTAGTTCTAGATCACTGGAAGGGACTGAAGAATCTCCCAATTTTTGCTGAACTCTGCTAAGATTATGAAACAGAAAACTGGGCCTTATTCAAAAAAGGACTGACTACTATTATCTGAAATACATCCCAACTGTCCTGTGCAGGGAAGAGGAGGGCATGGGAAGAAAATCGGGATGTTATTTATATGTTCAAAGGGCAGGATCAAACGAGGTCTAAGGATGCAAAGCCATTTCAAACTCACACTTCATCAGGACCTTATTAAAGGCCTAATTAGCAACAATTATTGAACTTACCTTGCACTTAGCTCTGAGCTGTTGTTTTTTTTTCAACAGTTTAGAAATATTGATACAATTAGTCCTGTTAGCAGTGGAATTTTAGAGGAATTTAAATAGTAAAAATTTTCCTTATTGAACCTAGTATGCACTGCAGAATCATTAAGTGACAGGAATAAGGAGGTGGTTATCTTTGAATTGGTTTTGAAAAGCAGTAATCCATAAACCAGAATGAGTATCGTATGCAGACAGATCAGGTGTACCCACTGACTGTGACTCAGCTGGCAGCATGTTCACTGCAGGTATGTGCCTCATACAACACAAACCAACA
Source organism: Hyperolius riggenbachi (assembly GCF_040937935.1). Taxonomy (NCBI): domain Eukaryota; kingdom Metazoa; phylum Chordata; class Amphibia; order Anura; family Hyperoliidae; genus Hyperolius; species Hyperolius riggenbachi. Next base: position 224,174,071 of record NC_090646.1, read on the forward strand.
GAACAGAAGTACAACCAGGCAAAAAAAACAAAACAAAAAAAAAAAACATTATAAAACGTGATTACAACATGTAGCCTCTCTGTTCCTCTCACTACAAGTTCCCTTTAAGTAATGTGGAGGACCTAAAGTGATATTGCATAAGGTCTGGAAAAATGAAGCAGATCAGTTTTCACACATTTTTGTTTTTTTCAATACTAAAAACAAAAATGAAAATGCAAACACATAAAACACACATTTACACAGATTTAGCCATACCAAACAAACCTGATGGTATTGAACATTTTCACAATCTACAAGCATTATGGTGACATACTTGAAAAACAAACTTTTAAACCTCCGGCAATTTCAGTTGGGTACCTGCCTTGGCACAGGTAATGATGTGTGCTGTAACATTTAAAAAAGGTGCAAAATAAGGACTCACCTTTTTTGTTTGTTCTATATGCACTGTACACACTAGAAATCATTCAAATTCAGGACTGGGACAGTTATTCCAAAGTAAACATATACTGAAAGGGGCCATCATGTCATATGGTCCAAATATAACAAAACTACGGTAGTATTTCCAGAGACAGATTTCACCGAAAGACCAGGTGAGCTGTTAGATGTAACAAATAGAATCCCTTGCATCCCCTGGGAGCACCTATGGGATCAATACCAAATTCCACAAATGGAATCCTTTGCATATTTGAAATTGAAGTATTGGATGGGCTTCCATTAGACTAACAGCCTTTGAAAGGTTTTGCATGCACATTCCCTAAATGGACTTGTATATATTAAAATGGGATCGAGATCTACCTAGTTCTAGGTGGACTGCGAAGAGTTCCAGGATGGAGTTGCTAAATGCCCAATATATCTCTGGAATTAGCTTATAAAAGGTGATGTCAGGTGGTATCTGGTCCCTACATTCTCCGCTAAATACAGCAGAATGGGTGATTCCAACTTCTGTATGGGTGGCAGCACAGCTAGGATCATGCTATTAATATAAAAACGGACATGTCCTAAGGATCTCAGCCTATAAAGAGTGTTTGATATTTTGTACTCCTTCACATATATCATTCCACGGAATCCCTGTATTGCTCTCCCTCAGGGTCAACCCAGTATCCTAATGAGCTAACATGAGGTAGGGCAATAAGCAAAAGGAAGCTAGAAATGTTAAATGCAATCCTTTCATTGTTAAGGGGAACAGTCTGAAAATGCTACTGAGCAGTTTGTTTTTGTTAAGCTTACATTCAAATTTGATTGTTATGTCATAACATGGCACTGCTGGTTACGACATATGAAATACTCTAATATTCTAAACTGAACCATATTGTTGAGGACTCACGTACGGTTAGGGCCTGTTTCCACTACACGCAGATTGGATGCAGAAAAACTGACTTCAATGAATGCCTATGGACCTGTTTCCCCTAAACGTGATTTTTCTGATGCAGATTTTCCCATGGGCATTCATTGGAGTCAGTTTTTCTGCATCCAATCTGCGTGTAGTGAAAACAGGCCCTTAGTATTTTTGCTTTGCAGTTATAGTCCTGGGTTTAAATCTTACTCAAAACACAATCTGTATGAAGCTTCTGTTTTCTGCCCGAGTTTTTATGGATTTTTTGAGGGCGATACGGTTTTCTCCCATGCTCCTAAGACTAAATAGCAGGTTCATTGGCTTTCCTCCAAAACTGTGCACAGAACGTATGAAGCTTTGTACACACTCGAGGACTACCATTTGCAGGTATCAGGACTAGATCCCTAGGTCAAAAAGTTCTGTAAAGACACGTTGCTAGCCTGCAGGCTAGTAATGCGCTCTGTTGTATAGAAAGGGGAGGAGAAAATGGTGCAGCACAAGGTGGATCGTGAGAAGCTTGCGGGATGAGTAGGAGAACATTGCCCACAGCCCAGACGATTTGCCAGGTTGATTGCATGTCAACACATTGATGTACACATGCTAGATTTTCAGCAGAAGCATCCCCCCACTGGCCACCTCAGCCATGAACAATCTAGCATTTGTACAAAGTTTTTATTTTTTTTTGTTAATCCTGACAGAAAATGTGATGCTAAGTGAATGACACTAGCACTTGGCTGACTTAACTGTCCACTACCTTCTCCTTCAGCAGTATGGCACTCCCAGCAGTAAACTGGTGGTTTCTCAACGAGAAAATTGCCTTGAAGACAATAAGTCAATATATGAAATTGAGCAATGCAGACTTGTAAAACAACACTGCTCACAAAACATTACTTTGCTCAAGAATACCAAACAGCAACCTATGAAGTGCATATTTGTAATCATTCATGGAATTCAAGTTGATTTTTTCTTTAAAGATTTTATTTAATCGTGAGCATGATTAAACAAAACAAGTACACTGTATAGGCCCATTAATACTCTTTAAAAGGTGGAATTTTCAGCACAATACATGGACATGTAGATATCTTGCCTAACTTTATGACCTGATGGCAGGCATCTCTGTGGTGGAGTGAGATACCGGTCAGTCAGTAACAAAAACTTCCAGGCACAGGAACAGTTTCTTTCCTCAGGCAGTGCTCCTAAGTAGTGCATAAAGGGATATCTACAGGATAAGACTATAATGGAGAAGAGAGGAAAAATATACAGTGATGTGAAAAACCTATTTGCCCCCTTCCTGATTTCTTATTCTTGTGCATGTTTGTCACACTTAAATGTTTCTGCTCATCAAAAACCATTATCTATTAGTCAAAGATAACATAATTGAACACAAAATGCAGTTTTAAATGATGGTTTTTATTATTTAGTGAGAAAAAAAAAAACTCAAAACCTACATGGCCCTGTGTGAAAAAGAAATTGCCCCCTGAACCTAATAACTGGTTGGGCCACCCTTAGCAGCAATAACTGCAATCAAGCGTTTACGATAACTTGCAACGAGTCTTTTACAGCGCTCTGGAGGAATTTTGGCCCACTCATCTTTGCAGAATTGTTGTAATTCAGCTTTATTTGAGGGTTTTCTAGCATAAACCGCCTTTTTAAGGTCATGCCACAACATCTCAATAGGATTCAGGTCAGGACTTTGACTAGGCCAGTCCAAAGTCTTCTTCAGCCATTCAGAGGTGGATTTGCTGGTGTGTTTTGGGTCATTGTCCTGCTGCAGCACCCAAGATCGCTTCAGCTTGAGTTGATGAACAGATGGCCGGACATTCTCCTTCAGGATTTTTTGGTAGACAGTAGAATTCATGGTTCCATCTTTCACAGCAAGCCTTCCAGGTCCTGAAGCAGCAAAACAACACCAGACTATCACACTACCACCACCATATTTTACGGTTGGTGTGATGTTCTTTTGCTGAAATGCTGTGTTACTTCTACGCCAGATGTACCGGGACATGCACCTTCCAAAAAGTTCAACTTTTGTCTTGTCAATCCACAAGGTATTTTCCCAAAAATCTTGGCAATCATTGAGATGTTTTTTAGCAAAATTAAGACGAGCCTTAATGTTCTTTTTGCTTAAAAGTGGTTTGCGCCTTGGATATCTGCCACGCAGGCCGTTTTTGCCCAGTCTCTTTCTTATGGTGGAGTCGTGAACACTGACCTTAATTGAGGCAAGTGAGGCCTGCAGTTCTTTAGATGTTGTCCTGGGGTCTTTTGTGGCCTCTCGGATGAGTTTTCTCTGCGCTCTTGGGGTAATTTTGGTCGGCCCGGCCACTCCTGGGAAGGTTCATCACTGTTCCATGTTTTTGCCATTTGTGGCTTTATAACCTTTACCAGACTGATAGATCTCAATTACAGTACTTTTGTTCTCATTTGTTCCTGAATTTCTTTGGATCTTGGCATGATGTCTAGCTTTTGAGGTGCTTTTGGTCTACTTCTCTGTGTCAAATAGCGCCTATTTAACCACTTCCCGACCGCCTAACGCACAGAGGCGGCCGGGAAGTGGAGCCCTTAAGGACCGGCTCACCCACAGAGGCGGCGGTCCATTTAAGGGCATGGGCGGAGCGATCGCGTCATCCGTGACGCGATCCTCCGCCGGCGCCAGTCACCGCTCGCTCGCCGCAACATCCCGCCGGCTATACGGAAGCGCCGGCGGGATGTTAACCCCGCGATCGCCGCATACAAAGTGTATAATACACTTTGTAATGTTTACAAAGTGTATTATACAGGCTGCCTCCTGCCCTGGTGATCCCAGTGTCCGAGGGACCACCAGGGCAGGCTGCAGCCACCCTAGTCTGCACCCAAGCACACTGATTTCTCCCCCCCCTGCCCCAGATCGCCCACAGCACCCATCAGACCCCCCCCCTGCCCACCCCCCAGACCCCTGTTTGCACCCAATCACCCCCCTAATCACCCATCAATCACTCCCTGTCACTATCTGTCAACGCTATTTTTCCCCCCCCCCCCCCCCTGCTCCCTGCCCCCTCCTGATCACCCCCCACCCCTCAGATTCTCCCCAGACCCCCCCCCCAGACCACCCCCCCCCTGTTTACTGTATGCATCTATCCCCCTGATCACCTGTCAATCACCTGTCAATCACCCGTCAATCACCCCCTGTCACTGCCACCCATCAATCAGCCCCTAACCTGCCCCTTGCGGGCAATCTGATCACCCCCCCACACCAATAGATCGCCCACAGATCCGACATCAGATCACCTCCCAAATCCATTGTTTACATCTATTCTCTCCTCTAAACACCCACTAATTACCCATCAATCACCCATCAATCACCCCCTATCACCACCTGTCACTGTTACCTATCAGATCAGACCCTAATCTGCCCCTTGCGGGCACCCAATCACCCGCCTACACGCTCAGATTGCCCTCAGACCCCCCCCTTATCAATTCGCCAGTGCATTAATTACATCTGTTCTTCCCTGTAATAACCCACTGATCACCTGTCAATCACCTGCCAATCACCTATCACCCATCAATCACCCCCTGTCACCCCCTGTCACTGCCACCCATCAATCAGCCCCTAACCTGCCCCTTGCGGGCAATCTGATCACCCACCCACACCATTAGATCGCCCGCAAACCCGCCGTCAGATTACCTCCCAAATGTATCGTTTACATCTGTTATCTTCTCTAAACACCCACTAATTACCCATCAATCACCCATCAATCACCCCCTATCACCACCTGTCACTTTTACCTATCAGATCAGACCCTAATCTGCCCCTTGCGGGCACCCAATCACCCGCCCACACGCTCAGATTGCCCTCTGACCCCCCCCCCCCCCTTATCAATTCGCCAGTGCATTAATTACATCTGTCCTTCCCTGTAATAACCCACTGATCACCTGTCAATCACCTGCCAATCACCTATCACCCATCAATCACCCCCTGTCACTGCCACCCAACAATCAGCCCCTAACCTGCCCCTTGCGGGCAATCTGATCACCCACCCACACCAATAGATCGCCCGCAGATCCGACATCAGATCACCACCCAAGCGCAGTGTTTCCATCTATTCTCTCCTCTAAACACCCACTAATTACCCATCAATCACCCATCAATCACCCCCTATCACCACCTGTCACTGTTACCCATCAGATCAGACCCTAATCTGCCCCTTGCGGGCACCCAATCGCCCGCCTACACGCTCAGATTGCCCTCAGACCCCCCCTTATCAATTCGCCAGTGCAATATTTACATCTGTCCTTCCCTGTAATAACCCACTGATCACCTGTCAATCACCTGCCAATCACCTATCACCCATCAATCACCCCCTGTCACTGCCACCCAACAATCAGCCCCTAACCTGCCCCTTGCGGGCAAACTGATCACCCACCCACACCAATAGATCGCCCGCAGATCCGACATCAGATCACCACCCAAGCGCAGTGTTTCCATCTATTCTCTCCTCTAAACACCCACTAATTACCCATCAATCACCCATCAATCACCCCCTATCACCACCTGTCACTGTTACCCATCAGATCAGACCCTAATCTGCCCCTTGCGGGCACCCAATCGCCCGCCTACACGCTCAGATTGCCCTCAGACCCCCCCTTATCAATTCGCCAGTGCAATATTTACATCTGTTCTCCCCTGTAATAACCCACTGATTACCTGTCAATCACCTATCAATCACCCATCAATCACCCCCTGTCACTGCCACCCATCAATCACCCCCTGTCACTGCCACCCATCAATCACCCGCTGTCACTGCCACCCATCAATCAGCCCCTAACCTGCCCCTTGCAGGCAAACTGATCACCCACCCACACCAATAGATTGCCCGCAGATCCGACATCAGATCACCACCCAAGCGCAGTGTTTACATCTGTTCTCTACCCTAAACACCCACTAATTACCCATCAATCACCCCCTGTCACTGCTACCTATCAGATTAGACCCCTATCTGCCCCTAGGGCACTCAATCACCCGCCCACACCCTCAGAATGCCCTCAGACCCCAGCCCTGATCACCTCGCCAGTGCATGGCTTGCATCTATTCCCCCCTCTAATCACACCTTGAGACACCCATCAATCACCTCCTGTCACCCCCTAGCACACCTACCCATCAGATCAGGCCCCAATTTGCCCCGTGTGGGCTCCTGATCACTCGGCCAAACCCTCAGACCCCCTTCCGATCACCTCCCCAGTGCATTGATTGCATCTATTTTTCCCTCTAACCACCCCCTGAGACACCCATCAATCACCTCCTGTCACCCCCCCTAGCACTCCTATCCATCAGATCAGGCCCAATACAACCTGTCATCTAAAAGGCCACCCTGCTTATGACCGGTTCCACAAAATTCGCCCCCTCATAGACCACCTGTCATCAAAATTTGCAGATGCTTATACCCCTGAACAGTCATTTTGAGACATTTGGTTTCCAGACTACTCACGGTTTTGGGCCTGTAAAATGCCAGGGCGGTATAGGAACCCCACAAGTGACCCCATTTTAGAAAAAAAAGACACCCCAAGGTATTCTGTTAGGTGTATGACGAGTTCATAGAAGATTTTATTTTTTGTCAAAAGTTAGCGGAAATTAATTTTTATTGGTTTTTTTTCACAAAGTGTCATTTTTCACTAACTTGTGACAAAAAATAAAATCTTCTATGAACTCGCCATACACCTAACGGAATACCTTGGGGTGTCTTCCTTCTAAAATGGGGTCACTTGTGGGGTTCCTATACTGCCCTGGCATTTTAGGGGCCCTAAACCGCGAGGAGTAGTCTAGAAAACAAATGCTTCAAAATGACCTGTGAATAGGACGTTGGGCCCCTTAGCGCACCTAGGCTGCAAAAAAGTGTCACACATGTGGTACCGCCGTACTCAGGAAAAGTAGTATAATGTGTTTTGGGGTGTATTTTTACACATACCCATGCTGGGTGGGAGAAATTTCTATGTAAATGGACAATTGTGTGTAAAAAAAATTAAACAATTGTCATTTACAGAGATATTTCTCCCACTTAGCATGGGTATGTGTAAAAATACACCCCAAAACGCATTATACTACTTCTCCCGAGTACAGCGGTACCACATGTGTGGCACTTTTTTACACCCTAACTGCGCTAAGGGGCCCAAAGTCCAATGAGTACCTTTAGGATTTCACAGGTCATTTTGCGACATTTGGTTTCAAGACTACTCCTCACGGTTTAGGGCCCCTAAAATGCCAGGGCAGTATAGGAACCCCACAAATGACCCCATTCTAGAAAGAAGACACCCAAAGGTATTCCGTACGGAGTATGGTGAGTTCATAGAAGATTTTATTTTTTGTCACAAGTTAGCGGAAAATGACACTTTGTGAAAAAAAACTATTAAAATCAATTTCCGCTAACTTGTGACAAAAAAATAAAAACTTCTATGAACTCACCATACTCCTAACGGAATACCTTGGGGTGTCTTCTTTCTAAAATGGGGTCATTAGTGGGGTTCCTATACTGCCCTGGCATTTTAGGGGCCCTAAACCGTGAGGAGTAGTCTTGAAACAAAAATGACCTGTGAAATCCTAAAGGTACTCATTGGACTTTATGCCCCTTAGTGCAGTTAGGGTGCAAAAAAGTGCCACACATGTGGTATCGCCGTACTCGGGAGAAGTAGTACAATGTGTTTTGGGGTGTATTTTTACACATACCCATGCTGGGTGGGAGAAATACCTCTGTAAATGACAATCTTTTGATTTTTTTTACACACAATTGTCCATTTACAGAGGTATTTCTCCCACCCAGCATGGGTATGTGTAAAAATACACCTCAAAACACATTGTACTACTCAGGGCCGGCCTTAGGTTTCACAGCGCCCTGAGCGTAACCAGATTTTGGTGCCCCCCCCCCATTCATCCTCTTCACACACACACACACACACCTGCCCATGTGCAAGATCCCCTTTAGTGTATATAGGCAGAGCCCCCCTTTTGGTGTATATGGGCAGATTTCTCCCTTTAGTGTATAAAAGCAGTTCCCCCTTTAGTGTGTGTGTGTGTGTGACACAGATCACACACACACACACACACACACACACAGATCACACAGACGCAGACCACACACACAGACGCAGACCACACACACACAGACACAGACCACACACACAGACACAGACCACACACACAGACGCAGACCACACACACAGACGCAGACCACACACACACAGACGCAGACCACACACACACAGACGCAGATCACACACACAAACACACATGCAGGTCACACACAAGCAGATCACACATGGCCTCCCCTCTCGCAGAACGTCTCCCTGAAGTCAAATAAGAGGCGCCTGCTGCACCGCTTCCCTCCCTCCAATTAAAATATCTCCCCCTGGCACACAGCTTCCTTCCCTCCGATAAAACTGTCCCCCAGCGACTCGGCTTCCCTTCCTCCAATAAAAGTGTCTTCCCCGCCGCACAGCTTCCCTCCCTACGATTAATGTCCCCCGCTCTGAACTCCTCTCAATTCCCTTCCCTCCCTCCCTCCGATCAGGGCCGGTTCTAGCTACAATGGGGCCCTGGGGCAAAAGTAACCGGGGGGGGCCCCTGACCCCCGCCTTCCCGGCAGCAAATTCACCCCCCAGGGTCCTCAAACTGGCTGTCGAAGTGCCCCCTCTCCAGGCCTTCTGATCCCAGAGCCCACTGCAAAGTTTTTGGCAACACAGCAACTCACTTGTCTCTGTAGGTGTGCTGCTCTATTAGTCCAAGCTCTCGTCTTCATCCTCGCAGGGTCGCCTCTTCTCAATGGCCTGGCGCATGTTATTACATAATGACATGTCACATGTGCCAGGTCACTGAGAAGATGCATCTAATGAGGATGAAGACATGTAGCAGGGACTAATGAAGCAGTGCCAGTCGGGCCAGACGAGTTGTTGCTATGTTGTCAAAAACATTGCAGGGGCCCCAGGGTGCACAAGTCGGGGGAAGGGCAGCTGTGTGCAATTGTGTGGGCATTATGTCTTTCATGTAACACATGCTTTCATAATGTCCCTATTACATGAAGGGCAGCCACAATGCTCACCACTACATGTAGTGCAGCTGTGGTGTCCCATCCAATGCAAAGAAAGGGGCTATGTAAAACAGGAAGAGACTGCAGAGAATCCACAAATAGAGTCATGACAGATTTTACACACCTCCAGGGGAGTGCAGGAGATCTGCAGCCAGTCCCTTATCTGAATGAGGGTCCTGCTCATGTTTGCAGCCTCCTGTACATCTTTTCAGCCTTGTATATGGTGGTCCCTCTGCCCCTACCCCCCTCTGTAACTTAACTATTCCCAGCATGAAGGCAGCTCTCTCTCTTCGTTCCTCAGTCCGTCCAACCCCATCCCCCTTTCCTGCTGCTTTTGCCATTTGTGTGTGTGTGTGTGTGTAAGTGGAGGGGGGTACATGGTCACTGATCGTAAATTACAGGCAGCTCTCTCTTCCTTCTCCATACACCCCTCCCCTACCCAAGCGTGCAGTGTGGAAGTACAGCAGCATCTCTTACCACGGATGCAGCTGCCAAGGACTCCACACACTCCGTTTGCTTCCTACTACAGCACGGCACCTTCTTCATGTACCTGCTGTGCTTTCAAGGAGGGAACCGTGGCCAGATCAGGTCGGGTCGGGAGACAGGACAGAGTGGCAATGCTGCAAAATAAGTTGACACACACAGAGAATATTCCCCTGCCTGCTGAGCTGACACACACAGAGAATATTCCCCTGCTTGCTGCTGCTGCTGCTGCTGCTGCCTCCTACACATGCGCTCCGGTTATATTACTCTGCCTAGATTAAATATTAAAAGGGGCATTGGGGAAGCCTGGGAGCCTCTTCAGACCCTGGGGCATATACCCCATTTACCTTTATTGTTGTAGCCCTCCTTCCGATGTAGAGACCAGTGCTGGCAGTGGCTCACCATCCATCTCGAAAACACCTGCTTTGCTCAGCTCTCGGGCATTCTTCTGAACTGTGGCTTTAAGGGTCCTCGCTTGATGAGGTCATCAAGCAAAGCCCTTCTAATTCAGAAGAATGCCCCGGGAGCTGAACAATGCAGGTGTTTTCGAGATGGACGGTGAGCCACTGCCAGCACTAGTCTCTACATCGGAAGGAGAGGAACTGAGAGGAGCTCAGAGCGGGGGGGCATTAATCAGAGGAAGAGAAGCTGTGCGGCGGGAAAGCACTTATCAGAGGGAGGGAAGCGATGCTTAAGTGACTCCAGGGGGATGTGCGCCCCCTGGAAGCCGGCGCCCTGAGCGACCGCTCCGGTCGCTCAGGTCAAAGGCCGGCCATGGTACTACTTCTCCCGAGTATGGCGATACCACATGTGTGGCACTTTTTTGCACCCTAACTGCGCTAAAGGGCCCAAAGTCCAATGAGTACCTTTAGGATTTCACAGGTCATTTTGAGAAATTTCGTTTCAAGACTACTCCTCACGGTTTAGGGCCCCTAAAATGCCAGGGCAGTATAGGAACCCCACAAATGACCCCATTTTAGAAAGAAGACACCCCAAGGTATTCCGTTAGGAGTATGGTGAGTTCATAGAAGATTTTATTTTTTGTCAAAAGTTAGCGGAAATTGATTTTAATTGTGTTTTTTCACAAAGTGTCATTTTCCGCTAACTTGTGACAAAAAAAATCTTCTATGAACTCGCCATACTACTAACGGAATACCTTGGGGTGTCTTCTTTCTAAAATGGGGTCATTTGTGGGGTTCCTATACTGCCCTGGCATTTTAGGGGCCCTAAACCGTGAGGAGTAGTCTTGAAACGAAATTTCTCAAAATGACCTGTGAAATCCTAAAGGTACTCATTGGACTTTGGGCCCTTTAGCGCAGTTAGGGTGCAAAAAAGTGCCACACATGTGGTATCGCCGTACTCAGAAGAAGTAGTATAATGTGTTTTGTGGTGTATTTTTACACATACCCATGCTGAGTGGGAGAAATATCTCTGTAAATGGACAATTGTGTGTAAAAAAAATTAACAAATTGTCATTTACAGAGATATTTCTCCCACCCAGCATGGGTATGTGTAAAAATACACCCCAAAACACATTATACTACTTCTCCTGAGTACGGCAATACCACATGTGTGGCACTTTTTTGCAGCCTAACTGCGCTAAGGGGTCCAAAGTCCAATGAGCACCTTTAGGCTTTACAGGGGTGCTTACAATTTAGCACCCCCCAAAATGTCAGGACAGTAAACACACCCCACAAATGATCCCATTTTGGAAAGTAGACCCTTCAAGGTATTCAGAGAGGGGCATGGTGAGTCCGTGGCAGATTTCATTTTTTTTTGTCGCAAGTTAGAAGAAATGGAAACTTTTTTTTTTTTTTTCTCACAAAGTGTCATTTTCCGCTTACTTGTGACAAAAAATAATATCTTCTATGAACTCACTATGCCTCTCAGTGAATACTTTGGGATGTCTTCTTTCCAAAATGGGGTCATTTGGGGGGTATTTATACTATCCTGGAATTCTAGCCCCTCATGAAACATGACAGGGGGTCAGAAAAGTCAGAGATGCTTGAAAATGGGAAAATTCACTTTTTGCACCATAGTTTGTAAACGCTATAACTTTTACCCAAACCAATAAATATACACTGAATGGGTTTTTTTTTATCAAAAACATGTTTGTCCACATTTTTCGCGCTGCATGTATACAGAAATTTTACTTTATTTGAAAAATGTCAGCACAGAAAGTTAAAAAAATCATTTTTTTGCCAAAATTCATGTCTTTTTTGATGAATATAATAAAAAGTAAAAATCGCAGGAGCAATCAAATAGCACCAAAAGAAAGCTGTATTAGTGACAAGAAAAGGAGCCAAAATTCATTTAGGTGGTAGGTTGTATGAGCGAGCAATAAACCGTGAAAGCTGCAGTGGTCTGAATGGAAAAAAAGTGGCCGGTCCTTAAGGGGTAGAAAGCCCTAGGTCCTCAAGTGGTTAAGTGATTTCTTGATTGAAACAGGTGTGGCAGTAATCAGACCTGGGGGTGACTACAGAAATTGAACTCAGGTGTGATAAACCACAGTTAAGTTATTTTTTTAACAAGGGGGGCAATCACTTTTTCACACAGGGCCATGTAGATTTTGAGTTTTTTTTCTCACTAAATGATAAAAACCATCATTTAAAACTGCATTTTGTGTTTAATTATGTTATCTTTGACTAATAGTTAACGGTTTTTGATGAGCAGAAACATTTAAGTGTGACAAACACGCAAAAGAATAAGAAATCAGGAAGGGGGCAAATAGTTTTTCACACCACTGTACATACTGACCAATTAATCTGTTTTACTGGGTTCACATCTCAGTCTTACCCATTACATAATCTAGCACAGATGCAAAAATGACCATACCTTAATCAACAAAGAGGCTTATAATCAAGACTACTCTGTGCTCACTATTGAACGAATGATGAGTGATAGTATGGATTGTTGGAATCACCAGATTTCCGAGATCCAATTACTTAAATGAATTTCTACAGCACTCAGATTTGTATATGAATAGTGTGAATACATAGGGAGATTTATATATCTATACATATCTCATTGTATTTTCTATGAAAACAAAATACAGTTCAGTTTACATGCAAAATCAAAATGCAGCACTGCAACGAATGAATAGATGGATATCAAAATTCCCATTTAACAGAGCAGGATATTTAATCTACATTATATTGATCCTGGAAAAAGCAAGTCTTGTTGTAACCTCAATCTGTGAGATCAGATGCAGCTAATAACTACAAGTAAATACTCCATTACCTCATGCTGTAACCTGACATCATCAGCGTTCTGGCGCTGAGCAATAGAGTTGTAGTGCCGTTCTTTTAAATCCGTTATTTCTTCTTCGCTTAAAGGTCTGTAGGGTAGAGAAAGCAATAATTAAATCATCAGAGTCTTGTCCAGACATTCCATCTGCAACAACCCACACTCTGCTGTGCCGAGAGAATAAATGGTACCTGAATATCTAAATTATCATCAATTTACCTCAATAATATCATTGCCATTTGAACGGGCTAACAAGGAGGAATGTGGAGGTGTAGCTGCTGACAGCCAGCTTGACTGATTCCAAATGTGCTTTTCTTTCTTTCACTTAATTGAAATAAACAAAGCTCTACGTTCAGTCATTTTTCCTATATCCCCTCCACACCTACTTAATACACTATTATTCATTATATTATATTAGCAAACTCCCTAAATAGCTTAATTTTGGTGGAAGCAGTGATGGTCATGTAACCAATGCTGAACTCTGCTGATTTAGAGTATTGGTACACCCCAAAGCCACACTGAGCAAGAAATCAAGCGTGGTCGAGTTAGGATACTTGAGTGGGACATCGCCAGCAGACCACTCAATTTCCTTTCTGTAGAGAGCCACAGAATATAGTGTTGCGGCCAATGGATGGGACGTGGGGGTGGAGTTTGGACACATTAGGTACTGCTTGTGGCAGGATGATGCCATGTGATATTGTGTGGTCCCATTCGGTATATCGGTGAAAGGGGATGTGGATTCCAAAGCCAAACTGATGCTAACTAGAATTTTTTAGCAAACCAAAATACTGAAGTGAACAAATGCAATAAATTTGATGAATACACCTGGCAAACAGCAATGTCGGCATGTGATGGTGCAGTGTGCATAGTGTAAATGAGAAGTTATGGTTTACACAGTATGTTTAAGGTTACGGTACATCTATTTGAACCAACAATGGTATGGAAAGTAGTAGTGTTAGTTACCTATTAGCATAAGGACATAGTCAATGTCAGGTAGTGTACACTATTACATTGCTAAAGGCTCAATACCAGTTAGGATACAAAAGACAAACACGTTATGTGCCCTTGTGGGTTTTTATATACTCATGCTCCAGCGTTTATATTGTTCACTTAGGTACAAGGTAGTCTTCAATGTTTGTATGCTACATATTAGATTATAGCACCAAAGTTGCCTACTGATCTGTCAAAGGAGAAATCAGGAGGAAAGCAATGTAGCTTGCCTTGTTGAAATGCTGATCCTCTGGCTACAACACATCTTCAGTCATGCCACTAAATACATGCTCATTAAAGTGCAACTACAGTCAAAATGTCACTTTAATAAATTAGTCTTAGTAGTCTAAGTTCTATGAAAAAACTTGTGTTCTACTAAAGAAAAATATATACAATGCATTAACCGATTAATACTTTTAGTTTCATTTTCTAATGCAGCCTTATCAGTCACTGGGCTATGCTATGCCAGCTGCAGCACAGAGCTCTCCAGGCTGCCCACCTTGTTCTCTTAACTATGAACATAGGAGATAAAAACTTCAGAGAGGTTTTATGTGCACGCTGCAAAGAGAAAACATGCAGTCTAAAAATAGCAGTGCGGTGCTTACAGACTGAAATGGATGTTATGCAAGATGAGCTGTCTTGTATAAGGGCTTGGAATAAAGATTTTTATACAGATGAGATTACTTTTGCGTCAGAGGCAGATTCTATAACTGTACACTTAAAGCGGATCCGAGATGAAAAACTAACTATAACAAGTAACTTGTCTATATATCTTATTTAAAGTTTATAGTTTACACAGCAAATCTAGCTGCAAGCCGCTTTAATAGAAAATGATTATTTCTTCCTGTGATACAATGACAGCAGCCATGTTGTTTGTAAACATAACACAGAGGCAGGCTTATCTGTATCTTGATCACTAAGCCTGTGAAAAAAACCTAATCCCCCATCCTCCCTCCTCCCCTCTGCCTCTGAAATCAATGGCTAGTAACACATCCTCCTCCTCCCCAGACTGAGCTCCCATGAGCCCTTTCTACTGCCAAGGCTCTCTGAAAACCTGTGGGTGTGGTTTATATAGTTTATAGGGAATTAGAGTATTAAAACAAAATCAAAAAAGTATTTGGCTTGAGGAATGCTCTATAAACTATAGGAAAGGAACACAATTATGCATTGAGTAAAATTTCACCTCGGATCCACTTTAATAAGGAGATGTTATGGAGCAGATTTATAAAAGGAGTAAGGGCTATTTTACACTACATGCGATTCCGATGCATTTTGTCCTGTGCGATTCCAATTTTTAACACAGTAAAAAAAATAAAAAAATAAAAAGGCTTGCTTGCTGCATTTTTTCCTTCTTTTGTTGCTAGCATCCAGTAAAAGTAGGAAATCAGAATTGCAATTTTTGTTGTAAAAAAAAAAAAAAAAAAAAAAAAAAAAAAGGTCATGGAGGTGAAAAAGTCTAACTTCATCTTTTATCACTTTTTTTTTTTTTTTTTTAGCTGTGCCATAAATTCTATGCAATCTTGCAAAATTCTCTAATTTGTTGGAATCTATTTCTGACTGTGATGCACATTATTATCAATAGACGACAGTCACATATTGCTGTCAAACCTGCACTCAGTTAGCTGTAGCAAATCCACTTAAATTATGCAATATTGTTTTTTTTCCCAGGTTTGCAGTCTTTCCAGATGTGCCTGTAAACCAGGGATGTCAAACTCAAATACGAAGTGGACTGAAATTGAGCTCTGGGACCAAGTTGCAGGCCAACCTCAATGTCTAGCGGCCACCTCTATCCTTTATAAATTTCCCTGGTGTTCAATAGCCCCCAGGGCCCAACCATCCCCTATATGGTTCCCTGGTATCTAGTGGCTCTCCTCCCTCATCTATACTGTTCCCAGGTGTTTAGTGGTTCTCCTATTCCCTCCCCTATACTATTCCCTGATGTTTAGTGGTTCTTCCTCCCCTAGACACTTTCCTGGTGTCTAATGGCCCCTCCTTCGTTATACAGTTCTTTGGTGTATAGTGGCCCACTCTCTCTCCTATACAGTTCCCTGGTTTCTATTGGCCTACCTTCCTCATCTATACAGTTCAGTGGTATCCAGTACTTTCCCCCTCCCTATTTGGCTTCCCCTCCAATATAGCTACTCTGGTGGTCCTAGGAGAACCAGTCATCATAATGCAAAGTGGGGAAACCACCCGAGGGGCAAATCTGATGGCTCCAAAGCCCAGATCTGTCCCACGGGCCGGAGTTTTACATGGTTGCTGTAAACTATTATATTCTCTCCATGCAGGCAGCCACACTGGAGAGGTGAAACCTCATTCTCACCTAGCCTCACTTTCCTTGTCAAAAACTCTTTCTGTTCTAACTTCAACTACGGCAGGGCTGTGCTACAATAAAGATTTGTAAGTCTATCTATTTTTATATGTTCTTTCTAAAATACCGAAACACAAGCTTTTTAACTTCGTTTGGCTGGATGATAAATATCACACTTGAAAGGACAGGAGAGCTCTTCCTAGTCTGAGGAACTGGACTGCACTTGAACAGAAAATAAACTGGTAATGTAAACAATTGAATCTACCATCCTACTCTTAAATATGACTTCTAAGGTGCCTATACACTCATTTTCCCATTGTCACGACAATCTCTGATTTTAACCTAAAATTGATCAAAAGTAAGGGGGGGGGGGGGGGGCGATATTATTGATTGATACGTTGTCCATAGCGTTGCACTGCATCAGACAGTGCACTGCTGCTGTGCGATCGATTTTCAATATTTATCCTGCTGAAATCTAATGGAAATTGTTGTGCAGTGTGAGGTACAGGGCTGTGGAGTCGGAGTCGTGGAGTCGGGCAATATTGGGTGCCTGGAGTCGGAGTCGGGAAAAAATGCACCGACTCCTAATGAATTTGTAACTGTAATTAAAATAGAAAATATGATAAAATGTTCTATTTCTCAGATAATAGTCATTAAAAATAATGTATATATACAGTATATATACAGTAATAGCTGTGCTTAGTCCACAAAAATGAAATAAACCAATCAAAATTAGTTACTTGTGCTGCTTCAATAAAGCAGTCCCCGTATTTTTAAGGTCAAATATACATATCTGATTGTGACTGTATATATGAAGTGTACACAGGAATCTCATATATACTAAATAACATCTATGCTGTAAGAATAAAGCCTGATGTGTAGCTGTGTCACTAAAAGAGATGGTCAACGACATGAAAATAAATCTGCATTGATGCTGATTTATGCAAATGTATGCACTCCCTTTGCTGATGAAATCAAATAATTTGATATGTTGTTAAAATTTGGTTTGGTGACTACAAATTAAAGGGTAACTGAGACGGATGAAAAGTAAAGTTGTATACATACCTGGGGCTTCCTCCAGCCCCCTTCAGGCTAATCAGTCTCTCGCTGTCCTCCACCACCCGGATCTTCTGCTATGAGTCCTGGTAATTCAGCCAGTCAGCGCTGTCCGGCCGCATGGCGCTCCCACAGCCAGGAACATTCTGCACCTGCGCAATAGTGCTGCACAGGTGTAGTATGCTCCTGGCGGCGGAGTGTGTGCATGCGCACTACGCCCGACTGGCTCAAGTACCTGGACTCATAGCAGAAGATCCAGGTGGTGGAGGAGGAGAACGAGGGACTGATTATCCTGAAGGCGGCTGGAGGAAGCCCCAGGTATGTATAAAACTTTAATTTCATCTGTCTCAGGTTTACTTTGTTACACAGTAGTACTATACTCTACATATGCACTCCCCACAGAGTTGCAGGGAATCCACTGAGAATGCTGGGCACATTGAACACAGAGGTGTTGTCTGTTTACAATCTCCTCATTCCCCTGCAGAGTACCTGCACATCATTCTTACATGTACCCACAGTTACATTGCCTAGGGCCTGATAGATGTTCATTGTTCCGGTTTGTACCTTTTACAAGTACTCTTACCAAGGGCTAGTTTTAGTCTAAAGGGAATAAATATAGTAGTCTACATATCCTTCTCACTTCAGTTGTCTTGTAAAATTCCTAAGCGTTGGCAGTTAAGAGACGAATTTCATGTTACATACTTTTAATCAACAAAATTGTAATATGCAAATTAGAGGAGTCGGAGTCAAGGAGTCGGAGTCGGGTGAATCCTAAACTGAGGAGTCGGAGGATTTTTGGACCGACTCCACAGCCCTGGTGAGGTAGGGATTGATTACTTCTAAATCGATTATTTTCAATTATTTTCAAAAAGGAATCAATTGTTTTGGTACATTGGGTGAAATGTGTATGGCCAGCTTTAGAATACCTCCATTTTATTTTGTGTTTAACCACTTTGTCCTCCTTGACGCATAAAAACGTCAAGGAGGACATGCACGCTCCCGCGGCCGATCGCGCGCGTGCACGCGCACTCCCGGCCGCGGATTCGGTAGCCCAGGAATCAATGAATCGGGCTATGGTGCCCGATCACTCATTCCTCTCCCCCGCAGAAAAAGCGACAGCTTCTCTCGGAAGCTTCGCTTCTTCTGATTCTATGTCCCTCTAAGCGTACATTGTACGCTTAGAGTGACGTCATGTAAAACTCAAGGTTGCCATCTTGTGACCAAAGAGTAAATCTACATCTAAAAGTAAAACAAAAATTACACTACACAAATATTTCCCTAAATAAAACACTATTTACACCCCACCCTCCCAAAAATACCCACATATAATGTTTAATAAAAAAAAAACCAAAAACATTACAGTAAAAAAAAAAAAAAACACACAAATATTTACCTAAGGGTCTAAACTATTTAAATATCTATGTAAAGATGAAATATTTCTATTTTATCTTTTTTTATAAGCTTGTAAATAGTGATGGATGCAAAACGGAAAAAATGCTCTTTTATTTCCAAATAAAATATTGTCGCCATACATTGTGATAGGGACATAATTTAAACGGTGAAATAACCGTGACAAATGGGCAATTACAATACGTGGGTTTTAATTATGGATGCATGTATTATTTTAAAACTATAATGGTCGAAAACTGAGAAATAATGAATTTTTTCCGTTTTTTTTTTTCTTATTCTTACAGTTAAAATGCATTTACAGTAAGGTAGCTCTTAGCAAAATATACCCCCCAAAGAAAGCCTAATTGGTGGCGGAAAAAACAAGATATAGATCAGTTCATTGTGATAAGTAGTGATAAAGTTATAGGCAAATGAATGGGAGGTGAACATTGCTCGAATCCATAAAGTGAAAACGACTGAGGGCTTAAAGAGACTCTGTAACATCAAAAAGATCCCCTGGGGGGTACTCACCTCGGGTGAGGGAAGCCTCCGGATCCTAATGAGGCTTCCCACGCCGTCCTCTGTCCCACGGGGGTCTCGCTGCAGCCCTCCGAACAGCCGGCGACCGACCAGACTGTCAGTTCAATATTTACCTTTGCAGGCTCCAGCGGGGGCGCTGTGGCTGCTCTCGGCTCCGAACTACACGGAAATACCCGATCTCAGTCGGGTCCGCTCTACTGCGCAGGCGCCGGAAACTTGCGCCTGCGCAATAGAGCAGATCCGACGGCGATCGGGTATTTCCGTGTAGTTCGGAGCCGAGAGCCGTCAGAGCGCCTGCGCAGGAGCCAGGAAGGTAAATATTGACGTCATCTTTCTCGGAGGGCTGCAGCGAGACCCCTGAGGGACGGAGGACGGCGTGGGAAGCCTCATTAGGATCCGGAGGCTTCCCCCACCCGACGTGAGTACCCCCCAGGGGATCTTTTGACGTTACAGATCCTCTTTAAGTGGTTTAAAGCTAAATATGTAGGTTTAGTGTTTTTATGGTCTCAGCTAAGATTTTTTTTTTTAGTATTCCAGAGCCACAATCTATGAACTATTGACCTTTTATCTATTCCTAGCAATCAAAAGCTATTCTATGCCAGGCAAGAGTTGTCTGGCTTGCAATTAGTTATCAGTGAGACATACACTACAGTGCAACTAGGTCGGACTGGAGAGAAACTACTATTTGCAAACTTGAATTTGTAACCCTTACAGTGAGAAAATAAAAAAGAAAATAACAATCTAGTTCTATGCAGGATTGGCACTGTATGCACATTTATCTCTTCAAGTGTCAGTTCAGGTACCCTATAACCTTCACAGCATAGCCAAATACAATTTTGCAATGGTATCTATGCAGGCCTTCCAAATAAAATCCTGCACTGCCAGAAGCTAATACAGAATGTCACCACAAGGCTTTTAAACAAAAACAACCCCACCATTGCCCCATAACACTGTTCCTTTTCTCACTCTACTGGTTACCCATAAAATGATGAGTCCTCTTCAAAATAGGCTAACATTTTAATCCCTTACATTTAGGCCCCGGATACCTGAAAGATTTGTTGCAAGTACATCCCAAACCCCCATAAACA
Source organism: Hyperolius riggenbachi (assembly GCF_040937935.1). Classification (NCBI taxonomy): domain Eukaryota; kingdom Metazoa; phylum Chordata; class Amphibia; order Anura; family Hyperoliidae; genus Hyperolius; species Hyperolius riggenbachi. The sequence continues at coordinate 224,194,558 of NC_090646.1, forward strand.
AGCTGTAATAACCGCCTCTTGGAATGGATCCAGAGCCTTCTCTAATGCTGCACCTACCCATTGGAACTCCTTGCCACACCCAATCAAGACAGCTCCATCCCTGGAAAGACTTAAGTCCTTACTGAAAAGCCACCTCTTTAGCCTGGCATACATGGACACATATGGTAACTTTTTCCTCTACACATTCCACGCGGCAACTATGTATATTGATCGGAGGTCTATGTGCTTTGAGTCCTATGGGAGAAAACGGCTTTACAAATGTTATTGTTAAAAGCCCCTTAACAGACCCAGGGCAATTAACTTTTGCACCTAAGTTTTCTCCTAGGAGACAATTTTTCATCTTTGATTTAAAAATAACTTTTCAGCACTTAGCAACTAAAAAAAGTACCAAAAAGAAGTTTAACCACATAACGACCGCCCCCAGCCGATGGGCGGCGGCAAAGTCTGGGCCCAAACGACCGCAATACGCCCATCGGCGGGGGCGGCTGCGGGAGTGGCTATGCGGCGATCGCGTCATTCGTGACGCGATCAGCCGCCGGGGACTGGCTCCGCCCCCCGTTCGCCGTAACCCGCCGGCCGTTCGGAAGCGCCGGCGGGTTACTGGCATCCGGATCGCCGCTGCAACAGTGTATAATAGGCTTTGTAATGTATACAAAGCCTATTATACTGGCTGCCTCCTGCCCTGGTGGTCCCAGTGTCCGAGGGACCACCAGGGCAGGCTGCAGCCACCCTAGTCTGCACCCAAGCACACTGATTTCCCCCCCCCCTGCCCCCTGATCGCCCACAGCACCCCTCAGACCCCCCCCTGCCCACCCCCCAGACCACTGTTTGCACCCAGTCACCCTCCTAATCACCCATCAATCACTCCCTGTCACTATCTGTCAACGCTATTTTTTTTTTAAGTCCCTAATCTGCCCCCTACTCCCTCCTGATCACCCCCCCACCCCTCAGATTCTCCCCAGACCCCCCCCCAGACCCCCCCCCCCCCGTGTACTGTATGCATCTATCCCCCCTGATCACCTGTCAATCACCTGTCAATCACCTGTCAATCACCCGTCAATCACCCCCTGTCACTGCCACCCATCAATCAGCCCCTGATCTGCCCCTTGCGGGCAATCTGATCACCCCCCCACACCAATAGATCGCCCGCAGATCCGACATCAGATCACCTCCCAAATCCATTGTTTACATCTATTCTCTCCTCTAAACACCCACTAATTACCCATCAATCACCCCCTATCACCACCTGTCACTGTTACCCATCAGATTAGACCCTAATCTGCCCCTTGCGGGCACCCAATCACCTGCCCACACGCTCAGATTGCCCTCAGACCCCCCCCTTATCAATTCGCCCGTGCAATATTTACATCTGTTCTCCCCTGTAATAACCCACTGATTACCTGTCAATCACCCATCAATCACCCCCTGTCACTGCCACCCATCAATCACCCCCTGTCACTGCCACCCATCAATCAGCCCCTAACCTGCCCCTTGCGGGCAATCTGATCACCCACCCACACCAATAGATCGCCCGCAGATCCGACATCAGATCACCTCCCAAATCCATTGTTTACATCTATTCTCTCCTCTAAACACCCACTAATTACCCATCAATCACCCCCTATCACCACCTGTCACTGTTACCCATCAGATTAGACCCTAATCTGCCCCTTGCGGGCACCCAATCACCTGCCCACACGCTCAGATTGCCCTCAGACCCCCCCCTTATCAATTCGCCCGTGCAATATTTACATCTGTTCTCCCCTGTAATAACCCACTGATTACCTGTCAATCACCCATCAATCACCCCCTGTCACTGCCACCCATCAATCACCCCCTGTCACTGCCACCCATCAATCAGCCCCTAACCTGCCCCTTGCGGGCAATCTGATCACCCACCCACACCAATAGATCGCCCGCAGATCCGACATCAGATCACCTCCCAAATCCATTGTTTACATCTATTCTCTCCTCTAAACACCCACTAATTACCCATCAATCACCCCCTATCACCACCTGTCACTGTTACCCATCAGATTAGACCCTAATCTGCCCCTTGCGGGCACCCAATCACCCGCCCACACCTCAGAACGCCCTCAGACCCCAGCCCTGATCACCTCGCCAGTGCATTGCTTGCATCTATTTCCCCCCTCTAATCACACCTTGAGACACCCATCAATCACCTCCTGTCACCCCCTAGCACACCTACCCATCAGATCAGGCCCTAATTTGCCCCGTGTGGGCTCCTGATCACTCGGCCAAACCCTCAGATCCCCCTCAGACCCCCTTCCGATCACCTCCCCAGTGCATTGATTGCATCTATTTTCCCCTCTAACCGCCCCCTGAGACACCCATCAATCACCTCCTGTCACCCCCCTAGCACTCCTATCCATCAGATCAGGCCCAATACATCCTGTCATCTAAGAGGCCACCCTGCTTATGACCGATTCCACAAAATTTGCCCCCTCATAGACCACCTGTCATCAAAATTTGCAGATGCTTATACCCCTGAACAGTCATTTTGAGAAATTTGGTTTCCAGACTACTCACAGTTTTGGGCCCGTAAAATGCCAGGGCAGTATAGGAACCCCACAAGTGACCCCATTTTAGAAAGAAGACACCCCAAGGTATTCTGTTAGGTGTATGATGAGTTCATAGAATATTTTATTTTTTGTCAAAAGTTAGCGGAAATTGGATTGTTATTGTTTTTTTCACAAAGTGTCATTTTTCACTAACTTGTGAGAAAAAATAAAATCTTCTATGAACTCACCATACCCCTAACGGAATACCTTGGGGTGTCTTCTTTCTAAAATGGGGTCACTTGTGGGGTTCCTATACTGCCCTGGCATTTTAGGGGCCCTAAACCGTGAGGAGTAGTCTAGAAAACAAATGCCTCAAAATGACCTGTGAATAGGACGTTGGGCCCCTTAGCGCACCTAGGCTGCAAAAAAGTGTCACACATGTGGTATCGCCATACTCAGGAGAAGTAGTATAATGTGTTTTGTGGTGTATTTTTACACATACCCATGCTGGGTGGGAGAAATCTCTCTGTAAATGGACAATTGTGTGTAAAAAAAATCAAAAATGTGTCATTTACAGAGATATTTCTCCCACCCAGCATGGTTATATGTAAAAATACACCACAAAACACATTATACTACTTCTTCTGAGTACGGCGATACCACATGTGTGACACTTTTTTGCAGCCTAACTGTGCTAAGGGGCCCAAAGTCCAATGAGTACCTTTAGGATTTCACAGGTCATTTTGAGACATTTGGGTTCAAGACTACTCCTCACGGTTTAGGGCCCCTAAAATGCCAGGGCAGTATAGGAACCCCACAAGTGACCCCATTTTAGAAAGAAGACACCCCAAGGTATTCTTTTAGGTGTATGATGAGTTCATAGAAGATTTTATTTTTTGTCACAAGTTAGCGGAAATTGATATGTATTGTTTTTTTTTTCACAAAGTGTCATTTTCCGCTAACTTGTGACAAAAAAAAAATCTTCTATGAACTCACCATACTCCTAACAGAATACCTTGGGGTGTCTTCTTTCTAAAATGGGGTCACTTGTGGGGTTCCTATACTGCCCTGGCATTTTAGGGGCCCTAAACCGTGAGGAGTAGTCTAGAATCCAAATGCCTCAAAATGACCTGTGAATAGGACGTTAGGCCCCTTAGCGCACCTAGGTTGCAAAAAAGTGTCACACATGTGGTATCGCCGTACTCAGAAGAAGTAGTATAATGTGTTTTGGGGTGTATTTTTATACATACCCATGCTGGGTGGGAGAAATCTCTCTGTAAATGGACAATTGTGTGTAAAAAAAATCAAATAATTGTCATTTACAGAGATATTTCTCCCACCCAGCATGGGTATGTGTAAAAATACACCCCAAAACACATTATACTACTTCTCCTGAGTACGGCGGTACCACATGTGTGGCACTTTTTTGCACCCTAAGTGCGCTAAGGGGCCCAAAGTCCAATGAGTACCTTTAGGATTTCACAGGTCATTTTGCCACATTTGGTTTCAAGACTACTCCTCACGGTTTAGGGCCCCTAAAATGCCAGGGCAGTATAGGAACCCCACAAATGACTCCATTTTAGAAAGAAGACACCCCAAGGTATTCCGTTAGGAGAATGGCGAGTTCATAGAAGATTTTATTTTTTGTCACAAGTTAGCGGAAAATGACACTTTGTGAAAAAAAACAATTACAATCAATTTCCGCTAACTTGTGACAAAAAAAAAAAATCTTCTATGAACTCACCATACATCTAACGGAATACCTTGGGGTGTCTTCTTTCTAAAATGGGGTAATTTGTGGGGTTCCTATACTGTCCTGGCATTTTAGGGGCCCTAAACCGTGAGGAGTAGTCTTGAAACGAAATTTCTCAAAATGACCTGTGAAATCCTAAAGGTACTCATTGGACTTTGGGCCCCTTAGCGCAGTTAGGGTGCAAAAAAGTGCCACACATGTGGTATCGCCGTACTCAGGAGAAGTAGTATAATGTGTTTTGGGGTGTATTTTTCCACATACCCATGCTGAGTGGGAGAAATATCTCTATAAATAGACAATTGTGTGTAAAAAAAATAAAAAAATTGTCATTTACGGAGATATTTCTCCCACCCAGCATGTGTATGTGTAAAAATACACCCCAAAACACATTATACTACTTTTCCTGAGTACGGCAATACCACATGTGTGGCACTTTTTTGCGGCCTAACTGCGCTAAGGGGCCCAAAGTCCAATGAGCATCTTTAGGCTTTACAGGGGTGCTTACAATTAGGCACCCCCCAAATGCCAGGACAGTAAACACACCCCACAAATGACCCCATTCTGGAAAGTAGACACTTCAAGGTATTCAGAGAGGAGCATAGTGAGTCCGTGGCAGATTTCATTTTTTTTTGTCGCAAGTTAGAAGAAATGGAAACTTTTTTTTTTTTTTTTTTTTGTCACAAACTGTCATTTTCCGCTAACTTGTGACAAAAAATAAAATCTTCTGTGAACTCACCATGCCTCTCACTGAATACTTTGGGATGTCTTCTTTCCAAAATGGGGTCATTTGGGGGGTATTTGTACTATCCTGGAATTTTAGCCCCTCATGAAACATGACAGGTGCGCAGAAAAGTCAGAGATGCTTGAAAATGGGAAAATTCACTTTTGGCACCATAGTTTGTAAACGCTATAACTTTTACCCAATCCAATAAATATACACTGAATGTTTTTTTTTTTATCAAAGACATGTAGCAGAATAACTTTCGCGCTCAAATGTATAGGAAATTTTACTTTATTTGAAAAATGTCAGCACAGAAAGTTAAAAAAGTCATTTTTTTGACAAAATTCATGTCTTTTTTGATGAATATAATAAAAAGTAAAACTCGCAGCAGCAATCAAATAGCATCAAAAGAAAGCTGTATTAGTGACAAGAAAAGGAGGTAAAATTCATTTAGGTGGTAGGTTGTATGACCGAGCAATAAACCGTGAAAGCTGCAGTGGTCTGAATGGAGAAAAAGGCTCTGGTCCTTAAGGGGCGAAAAGACTGTGGTCCCGAAGTGGTTAAAAAGTACTGTCAACATTATTTTGAGTATTTTCTTGATTTCTGGTGGCTTAACCACCTTGGCGGTAATGACGAGCTCAGCTTGTCCATTACCGGCACGGTGGATTTCTCAGGCCCTACTTGGCCGATTTTCGTAACTTTTTTTTTTAAACACGCAGCTAGCACTTTGCTAGCTGCGTGCTATGTACGATCGCCGCCACCGATACCAGACGCGTAATTTTCAACCCCAAACCCCCCCAAACAAAAAAAATAAATACCGCTGCGCCCCCACCCTGGCGCAATCAATAGAAGGCCAAGGTGGTTAAAGGGCATTTTATTGACAAATTTAAAAATATCACCTAGGATAAAAAGTTAATTGCATATGGGCCCCAATGTCAAAGAAAAGACAAAATAATACTCAGCATGTAGAAAATGGCACAGTTCAACAACAATACAATACTGAACAATAAGCCCTAAAAAACACTCAGATCAAATGCGTATATACTCTCATTAATTCTGAACTGTAAGAGCTAACCAGTAAGTAAAAATGGAAAATGCACTTTCCATATTACTGCATACCAGTGGGTCTGCTTATGTTTTGACTGCTCCAACAGCCCAAGTGGGAAAAAATTACTGACCAGGCACACATTCAATCACTGTAATACACCAGTTATGCTTTTCAGCAGCATGGCCTTACAGGACCACAAAGGCCATTACACACATTTAAAAATAAATGCAACACTAAATGGAGACAGCACTTGCCTTAGCTCTGCTGGGAACCAGAAAAAACCACCAGGGACAGGAAAGTCATGTGTGCAGAGTGCAACCTTAGTGTGTGTTGTGATATCTCAGGCCTAAAACAGGATGCATGCATAATCTGACATATGCATCTTTTATTACATTTAGTATAATGAGAGGATTTCATCGATATCTAAAGCAAAAGCTTACCATCTGTAGCAAGCATAAAGAATCCATAAACTGACAATTTAAGAAGGGAACAGTCACCACATTATTGTTTTAAACTGAGAAGGATATGGATTTTTCCTTTTAAAATAATATCAGTAGCCTGACTCTCCTGCTGATCCTGTGTGTCTAATCATTTTAACCACAGCCCCTGAACAAGCATGCAGATGGTGCTCTGACTGAAATCAAACTGGATTAGCTGCATGCTAGTTTCAGGTGTGTGATTCAGCCACTACTGCAGCCAAAGAGATCAGCAGGACCGACAAGCAACTGGTATTTAAATAATTAAAAAAAAAATTGCGCTGCCTCACAGTCCACTTAGGAGTATAAAAAGTCCCCAGCCACACAGCCAGCGAGTTAAATCCACTCAAATCTTCACATCCAGTAAAACTCCAGAAAAAAACAGAAGAAAAGGATCTTCATCGCATAGACTATCAGATCAAAAAGACCATTCTTCCACCAATTATGGCCCGTGCAATGTCCTATATGGTATCACCACTTGTTTGTGCTTCACCACCATGCTCCAAGTAATATATTGGTAAATAGATTTGAGGAAAAGGGGTATAAGAGGGATGTATTGATGGGAGAATTACAAAAAATACAACAGATGGACAGGTCCCAAGTATTGACAGATAGACCTGTGGGGGAACTGGAGGAGAAAGAGCATGGGTTCTCTGTCCTATTGGATTACAATGCCCAGTACAAACAGGTAGAGAAATGTATCAAGTGACACTGGAATTTACTACTGGGGGATCATATATTGGCACACCATTTGCCACCTTGGCCTAAATTTATTTATAAAAAAAAGCACAGAATCTGCCGAGCTTGGTTGTCCCTACATTTGTTGATGGTCCTAGGAGTAGCGCTAGGGATCTCCTGGGGCAGGTGGGTTTCTTCCCATGTGGAACATGTAATCCTTGCTGTAAGACTAGGTCAAGAAGAAGAAATATGGTGAGTTCTTTTCAGACAGGCTAAAACTACAAGATTCGGGAATGCATTACCTGCAATTCTACATATGTAGTATATCTAGCATGGTGCCCTTGTGGGATCCAATACATAGGGCGGACCACTAGAAAATTGAGGGAAACAATGTCAGAACATATCAGGAATATAAAGAAGGCGGTGAAAGGGCATAGCTTGTCCAAACACTTTAGCTTAGTTACTACATGACCGAGACCCCACTCTGCTACAGTTTACAGCACTACAGAAGTTATCAGTTAAGTGGCGTGGGTGTCACAAAACCAGGGAGGTCTCCAAATTGGAGACGGAGTGGATCTATAAAATGAAAACCTTGCACCCTATGGGTTTAAATATAGAGGTGGACATAAATTGCTTCATATCTGATGATTGAATGGGTCCTAGTGCAAGTTTATATTTAAGTACATACCGTGATGTGAAAAACTATTTGCCCCCTTCCTGATTTCTTCTTCTTTTGCATGTTTGTCACACTTAAATGTTTCTGCTCATCAAAAACCGTTAACTATTAGTCAAAGATAACATAATTGAACACAAAATGCAGTTTTAAATGATGGTTATTATTTAGTGAGAAAAAAAACTCCAAACCTACATGGCCCTGTGTAAAAAAGAAATTGCCCCCTGAACCTAATAACTGGTTGGGCCACCCTTAGCAGCAATAACTGCAATCAAGCGTTTGCGATAACTTGCAACGAGTCTTTTACAGCGCTCTGAAGGAATTTTGGCCCACTTATCTTTGCAGAATTGTTGTAATTCGGCTTTATTTGAGGGTTTTCTAGCATGAACCGCCTTTTTAAGGTCATGCCACAACATCTCAATAGGATTCAGGTCAGGACTTTGACTAGGCCACTCCAAAGTCTTCATTTTGTTTTTCTTCAGCCATTCAGAAGTGCATTTGCTGGTGTGTTTTGGGTCCTCTTCAGGATTTTTTGGTAGACAGTAGAATTCATGGTTCCATCTATCACAAAAAGCCTTCCAGGTCCTGAAGCAGCAAAACAACCCCAGACCATCACACTACCATCACCATATTTTACTGTTGGTATGATGTTCTTTTGCTGAAATGCTGTGTTACTTCTACACCAGATGTAAAGGGACACGCACCTTCCAAAAAGTTCAACTTTTGTCTCGTTGGTCCACAAGGTATTTTCCCAAAAATCTTGGCAATCATTGAGATGTTTTTAGCAAAATTGAGACGAGCCTTAGTGTTCTTTTTGCTTAAAAGTGGTTTGCGCCTTGGATATCTGCCATGCAGGCCATTTTTGCCCAGTCTCTTTCTTATGGTGGAGTCGTGAACACTGACCTTAATTGAGGTAAGTGAGGCCTGCAGTTTAGATGTTGTCCTGGGGTCTTTTGTGGCCTCTCGGATGAGTTTTCTCTGCGCTCTTGGGGTAATTTTGGTCGGCCAGCCACTCCTGGGAAGGTTCATCACTGTTCCATGTTTTTGCCATTTGTGGATAATGGCTCTCACTGTGGTTCACTGGAGTCCCAAAGCTTTAGAAATGGCTTTATAACCTTTACCAGACTGATAGATCTCAATTACGTTTGTTCTAATTTGTTCCTGAATTTTTTTGGATCTTGGCATGATGTCTAGCTTTTGAGGTGCTTTTGGTCTACTTCTCTGTGTCAGATAGCTCCTATTTAAGTGATTTCTTGACTGAAACAGTTGTGACAGTAATCAGGCCTGGGGGTGACTACAGAAATTGAACTCAGGTGTGATAAACCACAGTTAAGTTATTTTTTTAACAAGGGGGGCAATCACTTTTTCACACAGGGCCATGTAGATTTGGAGTTTTTTTTCTCACTAAATAATAAAAACCATCATTTTAAACAGCATTTTGTGTTCAATTAGGTTATCTTTGACTAATAGTTAATGGCTTTTGATGAGCAGAAACATTTAAATGTGACAAACATGCAAAAGAATAAGAAATCAGGAAGGGGGCAAATAGTTTTTCACATCACTGTACATACATACTTACATACATACATACATACATACATATATATATTTTGTATGTGTTGTATTTTTATCTTATGGAGTTTTGGGTTTGTAGTTTTCTGGGGGGTTATTAACGTGGGGTGGGGGGATACTATTGACTTCGTTGAGGTAATAGTGAGGTGTGGAATCAGTTGGCGAGTTGGTGTCACAATTCTAGTCGAAGATATGGCGCACAGCGGTTATATATGGCAGTATAGACCGAATAAACAAAATTTCCCCTTTTTGGGGGGAGGTGGGTATTCTGGATGGGGGACACAATAAAATATGGGGGGGGGTGTAGTTACAGCACAAGTAGTGGGGATATGGCACTGAGCCGATGGTTGCCATACTATTAAATAATGGGGCACAATTGGATTATAGTTTGATAAGAATAGGGATATATTTGTCACAATTTATTGGGGATGAGGTATTGATTCCTTGATGGGTTAAGACTATAACAAATCACACACTTGTAAGATTATCATATGGTAGGGCATACATAATCACAGGTGGTCAATGTGTATTAATTGAATAGATGGTTAATGTGGACTAATGTTTAATAATATATGGGTATGGGATAATTTAACTTTATATTGATATATAACTAATTATGGCAGTTAAGAGTCTAATAATATGTTATTGTTTGGTTAGATAGATTAGAACAAGTGTGGATATCAGGGTGGATAGGGGAGGGAGTTGGTCGTTAGTGACTGCCTAATTTATTTGGATTTATTTGGGTTTTTCTTTTAGGATGTAAATGATCAGAATCAGAATCAGAATTCTGATGCAGGAACCGTGCACGGACCTGAGCTCTAGAGAAGCTGCGTTGGGGTTATACGTTTTTTGGGTAAGGTCGCTATGGCAACCGGATATTCATGGGGTGAGCTGCCCGGCGCATGCGCCCGATGATGGTCCAAGAAAGCATAGGGAAGTGGCATCCCAGGCTCTCGCAGGAGGACGAGTGCGGCAGCGCAGAAGGCCCGGTGGGGCCTGGAATAGCGCGTGCACACAACGGGCCTTGGTGGTGGAGCGCGGACTGGTGTTTGCACTCCACGTAAGGTAAAGTCTTGTGGGCTCTGAAGTAGCGCATGAGTTACTTTGGAAGGTGGAAGGAAGTGACTAATTGACTGAGTGGAATCACATGCTGTGTAAGCTGTCTGTGGGTCTAGGCAGCCAGAGCTTAAGGTGAGAGCGGTCCCTAAAGGTGGTGGAGTACGAGCTGGTGGTGATACCATAAAGGACATTGCATGGGCCATAATTGGTGGAAGATTGGTCTTTTTGATCTGATAGTCTATGCGATGAAGATCTTTTTCTGCTGTGCTTTCTTCTGAGGTTTACTGGATGTGAAGATCGAAATGGATTTAAGCCGCTGGCTGTGTGGCTGGGGACTTTTTCTACTCCTAAGTGGACTGTGAGGCAGCGCAAAGATTTTTATTATTTGTGTATGATTTATATGTTGGTGCAACATTTGTGACTTTTGCAGCATACCCACAGGGGAAGATAGGTTTAGCGTAAGGGTGGAGCTCGCTAAGATATCTTGAAGCAACTGGTATTGTTTAAAAGGAAACATCCATGTCCCTCTCAGTTAAGGTTCCCTTTAAAGAGACACCGTAACCAAGAATTGAACTTCATACCAATCAGTAGCTGATACCCCCTTTCCCATGAGAAATCTTTTTCTTTTCACAAATGAATCATCAGGGGGCTCTGTATGGCTGATATTGTGGTGAAACCCCTTCCACAGTGTGATGACAGGACCATGGTTCTGACATCACACTGTGGGAGCCTTGTTGCATTGTGGGAAATAACAGCTGTTTACAGCTGTTTGCAACTGCAAACAAAGAAAGCAGCATCTCCTTCCACTGACATCACCTGCCAGCAATAAAAATGTCACCATGTGATAAATGTCTGAATGTGAATTAGGGAGAGGAAAGATTACAATGAGCAAACACTGACTAAATAATTTATAAATAATTATTTACACTGGAATTCCTCTTTAACAGCAAGCTGTGCTGGCGTAGCGGTTGCTGCTCAGTTTTCTTTATTGTACCGTTCTGGCTGCAAGAAGGTGTAATTAACCACTTCAGTCTGCAGTGTGCTGCTGTCGCTGCGGCCTGCCATGTACCCCCTCCCCCGATCAGTGAATGGGAAGTCCCCACAGAAACACAGACTGAGGCTGCGGTCTTTCTGCAAAAAAAAAAAAAAAAAAAACAAGTTTCCAGTCCTCTTTGTAGTTCCTGGAAGCATGATCGTACGCTTCCAGGACTTTGACTGTGGCCATCTTGTGGCCAAATAGTAAACTACACCCACATACATTTTTTTTATGAAAGTATTACATTATTTTACATTTCATATTATCTGTTTCCCTCCCACACCAAAAATTACCCAAATACATTTTTAATAAAAAAAAATTACAATAAAAAAACAAACATAAATAGTTACCTGAGGGTCTGAATTTTAATATACATGTCAAGAGTATCTTATTATATTTTTTACAATTATAAGCTTATAAATAGTGATGGACACAAATTGAAAAAATATCGGCGCCATAAATTGTGATAGGGACATAATTTAAAGGTGTAATAACCGGGACAAATGGGCAAATAAAATACATGAGTTTTAATTACGGTAGCATGTATTAATTTTAAACTATAATGGCCAGTAACTGAGAAAATGAATTTTTTCCATTTCTTTCTTAATCTTCTTGTTAAAACGGATTTAGAAAAAAATTATTCTTCGCAAAATGTACTAACCAAAGAAAGCCTAATTAGTGGTGGAAAAAACAAGATATAGATCAATTGTGATAAGTAGCGATAAAGTTATTGGCGAATAAATGGGAGGCGAACGTTGCTCGGATGCAAACGATTTTCAACACTGTAGGCTGAAGTGGTTAAGATTCATTATAGATAAGTGCAGAATACAGCTGGATGTTTATACTTCAGGAAGACACTTTAAAGCAGCAGGGGCAGTCCTGCTATCCCAGGAAAGAAACACACACATACGTAGATAAATACTTGTTCTACTTACATAACAGATGTATTGCACTGTCCACATTTTGATTTCAGTAAATTTTATATAGTAAATAAATAGAAAAACGTTTCAGGCATTTTCCATTTTTACTACCTCTGGCTGCAGCCAATTCTGATGTAATTTACTCCCTTACTCACCTTGCTGCCTTAGTAATTGGTAAAATCTGATCCTCAGAGTGCTCTAGTTTTTAATAGATTTTCATTTGATTTAATATACAGCCCAGTATATATGTTTAGAAAACATGTAGAGGTATCTCTTACCTTTGACTACTTCCTGGACTTTCCCCCTATAAAAAAAATAAAAATTATTTCAGTGCACAATTTTACCCTTGTGATTACCAAAGTTAAAGGACCTCTGTCGCGAAAATCTTAAAATTTTAAATACATGTAAACATATACAAATAAGAAGTACATTTCTTCCAGAGTAAAATGAGCCATAAAATATTTTTCTCCTACGTTGAGGTCACTTGCAGTAAGTAGTAGAAATCTGATATTACCAACAGACTTTGGACTAACCTATCTCATCTTCTCATGGGAGAGGGGGGTTCTCAGGGTTTTCTTTGTCTTCTTTTTTAAAATCACTTAGTGAATAGCAGTTGCTCCATCCAACTGCCCAAAAAGTGTGCAGTGAGCAGGGAGGCTGGCCAGCATCTTCGCATGAATCCTTTTCATGGAAAGTCTTTATAAAGAACTAGCTGATTGCCCGGCGTTGCCCGGGTATGCACAGTATTTGGCTGGTGTTGGCTCTGCATACTTTTTCTAATCCTAACACACAATTACTCAATGACCAAGTTTGTGAGCTTTGCGGTCTTTGGTATCAATAATTTGCATTGAAATGAAAAAAATTGATTGGCTGTTTGTGGCTCCACACCCTTTTCTGAATTTGAACCCCAGTCACCCAATAACCAACTGTACCAGGTTTGAAGCCTGTGCCATTAACAGTTCAAGAATGGTAGCAATTAAATATTCCCCTTGAAAAGCAATAGGTGAAGTTTGATTCACTTTTGTAGGCTCCACCCACTTTTCTGAATATTAATCCCAGTCACCAACTGTGCAAAGTTTAAAAACCCTGCCATTAACAGTGTAAGAATGGCTGCAGTTTACATTTTCCCAGTGAAATTTGTATTTGTCTTCACCCACTGATGACCCGGCGTTGCCCGGGTATGTATTTGACTGGTGTTGGCTCCGCCCACTTTCTAACCCTAACGCACAAACACTCAATGACCAAGTTTGTGAGCTTTGGGGTCCTTGGCATCAATAATTTGTATATTCCCATAGAAATTAAACAAATCAGATAGGCTGTTTGTGGCTCCGCCCCTCCCCAGCATTTAAACCCCAGTCACCCAATGACCAACTGTAGCAGGTTTGAGGCATCTGCTATTAACAGTGTAAAAAATGCAGCAATTTAAATATTCCACTTAAAATTCAACAGGTGAATTTTGATTGGCTATTATAGTCTCCACCCACTTCCCTGAATATTAATCTCAGTCACTCAGTGACCACCTGGGCAAAGTTTGGAACCCTGCCATAAACAGTGTAAGATGGGCTACAGTTTACACTTTCCCAGTAAAAAAATGTTTTGGCTCCGCCCACTTTTTGTAACCTGGACACAAAGTCACTACTCAATGCCCAAGTTTGTGAGCTTTGGGGTCCTTGGCATCAATAATTTGTATTTTCCCATGAAATGAAACAAATCGGATTCACTGTTTGTGTCTCTGTCCCCTTTTCTGAATTTGATCCCCAGTGACCCAATGACCCACTGTACCAGGTTTGAGGCTTGTGCCATTAACAGTGCAAGAATGGCAGCAATTTTAATATTCTCCTTGAAAAGTGACATGTGATTTTTGATTGGCATTTTTAGGCTCCACGCACTTTTCTGAATATTAATCCCAGTCACCCAGTAACCAGCTATGCTAAGTTTGAGAACCATGCCATTAACAGTGAAGAAGGGCTGCAGTTTACAATTTCCCAGAAAAATCTGTTTTTAACTCCACCCACTTTTTGTAACCTGGACACACAGTCACTACTCAATGACCAAGTTTGTGAGCTTTTGGGTTCCTGGCATCAAAATTGTGCTAATGAAAGCAGTTTATCCAGCAAAGAAATCTGGCTTTTTTTGCCTCCGCCCCTTTACTGAATTTGAACCCCAGACACTTAAAGAGAACCTGTACTGAGTAAAAATATTTAAAATAAACACATGAGGTAACTTCAAATGAACATTACATAGTTACCTTGCCATCAGTTCCTCTCAGAAGCTCACTATTTTCTTCTGACAATAATCCCATCCAGTTCTGACAAGATTTTGTCAGATCTGAAATAGATCAGTTGCTGTCAGTAAAATATCAGTTGCTGTCAGTTATAGCTGAGAGGAAAACTGATGTACCAGGTAATGTTCATGTTTCCCTATGGCTCAAGTGGACGATGTTACAGTTTAACTGTGTGCTGACCAGAAAGCTGTTATGGGGTAATGGCTATTTTCAAAATGGAGGACGGAAAATTCCCTTGATCATAGTGAACAAATAGGACGCGGGAGAGGAGAAAGACACTGAGGAGTAGACTACATGGAAGGTAAGTATGACCTGTGTATGGTTATTTTGACTTTTATTTTCAGTACAGGTTTTCTTTAACGACCGACTGTAGCAGGTTTGAGGCCTCTGCTATTAACAGTGTGAGAATGGCTGCAGTTTCAATATTCCCCTTGAAAATCAATAGGTGAATTTTGATTGGCTCTTGTAGGCTCCACCAACTTTTCCGAATATTAATCCTAGTCACCCAGTGACCAACTGTATGAAGTTTGAGAACCCTGCCATTAACAGTGTAAGAAAAGCTGCAGTTTACATTTTCCCAGGTAAAAAGTTAGTTGTTTTTGGCTCCGCCCACTATTTCTAATCTTGACATATAGTCACTTAATGACCAAGTTTATGAGCTTTGGGGTCCTTGGCATCAATAAGTTGCATTTTACCATTAAAATTAAACAAATTTGATTGGCTATTTTTGGCCCGCTCCCTTCAGAATTTAAACCCCAGTCTCCCAGTGACTGACTGTAGCAGATTTTAGGCCTCTGCCTTCAAGAGTGCATGAATGGCAGCAATGTAAATATTTCCCTTGAAAATCAAAAGGTGAATTTTGATTGGCTGCTGTAGGCTCCACCCACTTTTCTGAATATTAGTCCCAGTCACCCAGTGGCCAACTGTGTCACGTTTGAGAACCCTGCCAATAACAGAATGGCTGAAATCAATCTAACAAATCTAATTGGCTGTTTGTGGCTCCACCCCTTTAGTGAATTTGGACCCCAGTCACCCAATGACCAACTGTACCAGGTTTGAGGCTTGTGCCATTAACAGTGCAAGAATGGCAGCAATTTTAATATTCTCCTTGAAAATCAATAGGTACATTTTGATTGGCCGTTGTAGGCTCCACCCACATTTCTGAATATTCATCCCAGTCACCCAGTGGCCAATTGTGTAAAGTTTGGGAACCCTGCAATGTAAAAAATGAAGTTGTTGGCACCGCCCACTTTTTCTAACCTTGACATACAGTCACTCAATTATCAAGTTTATCAGCTTTGGGGTCCTTGGTATCAATAGTTTGTATATTCCAATTGAAAAAAAAAAATCTGGCTGTTTGTGGCTCCGCCCCCTTTCTGAATGTGGAACCTAATCACCCAGTGACCAACTGTACCAGGTTTGAGGCATCTGCTTTTAACAGTATAAGAGAATGGTAGCAGATGAAATATTCCCTTTGAAAATCAAAAGGTGAATTTTTATTGGCTGTTGTAGGCTCCACCCACCTTCCAAAATCTTAATCTCAGTCACCCAATAACCATTTGTGCAAAGTTTGGGAACCCTGCCATTAATGGTGTAAGAATGGCTGCAGTTTATATTTTCCCTGTAAAAGTTGTTTTGGCTCCGCCCACTTTTTGTAACCTTGACACACACACAGTCACTCAATGACCAAGTTTGTGAGCTTTCAGGTTCCTGGCACAAAAAAAAAATGTGTGAATGGAAGCAGTTTATCCACCAAGGAAATCTGATTGGCTGTATGCGGCCCCGCCCCTTTACTGAATTTGGACCCCAGCCACCCAATGACCGACTGTAGCAAGTTTGAAGCCTCTGCCATTAAAAGTGTAAGAATAGCAGTAGTTTCAATATTCCCCCTTGAAAATCAATAGGTGAATTTTGATTGGCTGTTGTAGGCTCCACCCATTTTCTTGAATCTTAATCGCATTCACCCAGTGACCAAGTGTGGCAAGTTTGAGAACCCTGCGATTAATAGTCTAAGAATGGCTGCAGTTTACATTTTCCCATTTAAAATGAACGGCTGAAATTTGATTGGCTGTTTTATGCTCCGCCCACTTTTCCTGGATTTGTAACATCGGTCACCAAGTGACCAACTGTGCCTAGTGTGGGGACTCTGGCTTGATTACTGTGAGAACGGCAGCCTTTTCCATTTTTTCCATTAACATGAATGGGTGAAATCTGATTTGCTGTTTGTAGCGGGGGACCCGAGATCCCCAGAACATATACCAGGTAGTAAGGGATCTGTATACCAAGTTTCATTCAAATAGGTCAAGCCGTTTTCGCGTGATCGCGACACACACACACACACACACACACACACACACACACACACACACACACACACACACACACACAATTTTATATATATGTTACGGCCAGAACCTGAAGTCTGGCCACTTCGGGTTCTGGCCGGTCAGAATGCGAAGTGGCCGGCTTATCCGGCCAGTATGCAAAACGGAGGCTTTTTGCGGACTTTGGCCGGCCAGAACGCATTCTGGCTAGATGTGGCCGGCCAAGTCCCGAAGTACCGTTACCTGCCGCAAATTACGGTTACCTCCGCTTCATTGTCCCTCCTGCTGCTGCCGCTTATTTTTTCGTCCCCTTTTCTGTCCCCCTCTCCTCCTGCAAGCAAGGACTCGGGGCTTCCTGTCATGCCGCCGGCTGCAGCCGTTTTCTTCCTCTCCTGTATGGACCCGGGGCTAGCTTGTATGCTGCCGGCTGCAGCCGCTGTCTTCCTCTCCTGTATGGACCCGGGGCTGGCTTGTATGCTGCCGGCTGCAGCCGATTCCCCCGCTGCCCTCCGTCTTCTCTCCATCTTCTTCCCACAGCCTTCTTTCTCCGCTTTCTGTCTTCTATGCATCTTCTCCCAGCCACCTTCCTTCTCAGCCTTCTGCATTCTATCTTCTCCTCTTCCCGAATCCCAAGCAGTGCACCGCTCCCAGCCACCTAATTTAAAGTGGACCTTAATTCTTGCACAGGACTGAAGGGTAGGTTTACAAAACGCACCCTGTATGTATCTAGAGAGTTTAGCCTGCCTGCTCTCCCTCATCTGTGACTAAAAACCATTGTAATTTGATCTCTCCTGTGTCACCTGACTACTGCGGCAGAGCAGCTAATTTGAAAGCACAGGATGTTAAATATGTCTGCTTTATTAAAGTGGATCTAAACTCTTGCACTGGACAGAAGGAAACCATGGCAAAATGCACACTGTATGTATTTAGAGAGTTTAGCCTGTCTAATTCACCCTCATCTGTAACTAATCACCATTGTAATTTGCTCTCTCCTGTGTCACCTGACTGCCACAGCAGAGCAGCTAATTTGAAAGCACAGGATGTTAACAATATGTCTGCTCCCATGAAGGCAGGATGTAGACACACTGCAGATTTATTGCAGGATTTTTATCAGCTGTAACTAAGAAATGCTTTTCTTTAAAAATATTATTATGCTGCATCTGTAGCAGAGAGGAAGTTCCGAGTGCTATTCATGGTGCTGGACAGGACCCAGGATGTTCCGGGATTTGTGCGTTTTGCAGTTTGGCCAACTGACTTTGGCCGTTTCTAGAACTGGCCGGCCAATGTCAGAAATTCCCAGCATTTTGGACTTTGGCCGACGTCAAATCGGATATATATATAGATATATATATATATATATATATATAGATATATATATATATATATGGATGGACATGCTGAGAATCCCCTATAGAGAGATGGACTAGCCCAAAATCTGTCAGTAATGTCAGATTTCTAATACTTACTGTAAGTGACAGCAATATAGGAGAAAAGTAATTTAGGGCTAATTTTACTCTGGAGGAAATCAACTTCTTATTTGTATGCATTTTAAATTTTACAATTTTCGCGACAGTTCCTCTTTAAAGAATGCAAGACAAAGTTTTCGGTAACAAAACAGAATAGGGTGGGATAGTAAACAGAATATGGTGGGATCTACTAAAATGTACCAGCAAAATAATTCATCCTACGACTGTGGTTGCAAAATGCCAAAACACAAAATTTAAGAGAAAGAGAATAAAATACAATCAGTCAAATGCGGAGGTGTGAAATAAACCATTTGTCTCCAATTAAAAGGAAATTAAAGTTTTGTAAAGATAAACTTTTTTTTTTTTGTTTGGCTCTGTGTATTGTAAGGATTAATGGCGCTCAGCTAATTGCTGAGTGAATGTGCATACTTCAAAACAACAGATCTATTCTCCTTACCACTTCCAGATTGCAGTCATCTACAATCCTCCTGAACCACTATTATAGACCAGGGGTCGAGTGGGGCGTGGACGCGGGTGGACGACGGCGACCAGCTTTTTTTAGAGGGTGGATGCCATCCACCCTGGCATGCGTGGAGGGGGAACAGCGCAGTGGAAGGAGAGTAGTGGGCAGCGTGGAGAAGGGGGGGCGTCTCCCCCTCTCTCCTCACCTTGGGGCTCTCCATCCCTTGCTCTCCCCTCCAGAACTAAAATTTGCGGTGGCTGGCAGCGGGCGGGACTGACCTCTTCCTCGATTCAAGCGCTGGGTAAGATCTGCGTGCTGCTGCTCTGGCCTAGTCCAGACCAGACTAGCGGCAGTGGAGTGTTCCCTCTCGCGCCGGAACAAAGAAGAGTTAAAGTGAACCTCCGGACTAAAAATCGACTCAGCTGCACTGAAAAGGTTTGGTGTTTCTTTAACAGTTTCACAGCATCAGAACTTTGTTTCTCTTATACAAGCCTCATTTTTAGCTGCACAGAAGAAAACTGCCCGGGCTTTTTTCCCCTGATGCTGTGCAAAGCATTTTTTTTTTTACATTTTGAATTTGACATCTGAAGCCTAGCGTGTGCAGCTGGGAGGGGTAATCAGGACACAGGACAGTTGGAACTGTGTCTCCTGCTCCTTGTCACCTCCTTTCAACCAAAAAGATGGCTGCCCCCTTGACAAAGATGGTAGCCCCCATTAATCAAAAACAATTGCCTGTTCTTTTAAAACAGGGTGGGTAAGAGATTATATTACCTATCCATTCTAATTAACATAACTAATGTAACTTGATGACCATATGTTTGTTTAGGCTGAAGTTCCCCTTTAAGTCCCGTCCAATGCCAGCCACCCACACATTTTAGTTCTGGAGGGGAGAGCGAGGGATGGAGAGCCCCAAGGTGAGGGAAAGGGGGGGGGGGGGGGGGGGAGACGTCCCCCCTTCTCCACGCTGCCCACTACTCTCCTTCCACTGCGCTTCTCCCCTCCTGCTGGGGGGGACGGGACGGGACAGACACCTGACTACCTATTCTGGGGGCATATACCCCTGACTACATATATTGGGGACATATACCCCTGACTACATATATTGGGGACATATACCCCTGGCTACATATACTGGGCACATATACCCCTGGCTACATATACTGGGGACTACTATACTCATGGCTACTTATACTGGGGACACCTATAGACCTGGCTAGCTATGCTGGGGGTACCCATTTTGGGGGAACTGCTGTCAGATTATATGCATTTTTGTGGAACCGCTGTTAAAAATATCACCCAGGAAAAAACTTATACATACCTGGGGCTTCTTCCAGCCCCATAAGCCTGGATCGCTCCCACGCCGCCATCCTCCGCTTCCTGGAACCGCCGGTACTGGGCCCGTCACTTTTGTCCGCATCACAGGGGCTCCCTCCATACCCGTACGCATGCGGTTGCGCAGTAGGCAGCCTCATGCGTACGTACATGGAGGGAGCTCCGTGTGATGTGGAAAATCGGCCGCGTCCGCCGGACGACTGGCCGACTCGCGGCAATGACGGGACCCGGTACCGGCGGATCCAGGCAGCAGAGGACGGCGGCGTGGGAGCGATCCATGCGTATGGGGCTGGAGGAAGCCCAAGGTATGTATAAAACCTTTTCTTGATCCTCTCTGGTTCCCTTTAAAGCAAAAGAAATGTCAAAGGATTTGCGGAAAAAGGTAGATGAACTCCAGGAAATAGATATAAAAAAAATATCCAAGGAATTGAGAATGCCAATCAGCAGTGTTCATTTTCTAATTAAGAAGTGGAAAATGATGGGTTATTTTGAAACCAAACCACGGCCAAGTAGACCAAGAGAGATTTCAGCCACAACTGAAAAAAAAAAAAACAAATTGGTCGGGATGCAAGGAAAAACCCACAAACAACTTCAGGTTAAAAACCTATCTGAAAAATGTGATGTAGCAGTTTCAAGATGCACAATAAGGAGGCACTTGGAAAAAAAGATGGGCTGCATGGTCGAGCTGCCAGAAGAAAACCTACTTACAACATGCTAAACAACTCAGAGACTAGCCTGAAACTTTCTGGCACAAAGTCATTTGGAGTAACGAGACTAAAGTGAAACTTTTTGGCCATAACCAGAAATGCTACATATGGAGGCCTATGATGAAAGGAACACCTTTCCTAATGTGAAACATGTTAGTGGATGGAAGCTGAGCATGGGATGTACTTGGACATTGCAACATGACAATGATCCAAAACACAAGGCTCGCAGCCAAAACTCTCTCACCCTACACTTCCGCATACATCAACAATACGGAAGTGAAGGGAGAGAGAGCTTTGGGTGCAAGCATAGACCACCCAGCAGCTTACCGCTTCATATCCCCACACTGTACTGTCATTTTGCAGTAAGCCAAAGCCTGCACACTTCTCATCAGATCCATGGAGAGACACAGGAGACAGAGGGTGATGGGTCAGCGGGCTACGAGGGGGACGGGGCAGAAGAGTACAATGAAAATGGGGAGCCCCTAAGAGGTAATTGCTGTGAGGACATAAGCAGGCATATAGGAGGACATGAGGGGGGGGGGGGCACATAAGAGGACATGGGGGGCACATAGGTGTATTCAGGGGAGCACATAAGTGGACGCAGGGAGCACATGAGGATGCAGGGTGGCACATATGAGTACGGGGGGGCACATATGAGGACACAGGGGAGGCAGATATGAGGACGCGAGGGGCATTTTAGAGGACACAGGGGCCACGGATGAGGACACAGGGAGACAGAGGAGGACACAAGGGAGACAGTAAAGGTACAAAGGGGACAAAGGGACACAAGAGTAGAGATGTCCCAAACGGTTCACACGTCACACGAGAACTTATTCGCTCGAACAACGCGGGTTCACGTTCACATCGGATTGCAAACTTTATGCTGGTTCAACCCGCTCCCTATACTACATCATTGGGTTAAACTTTGACCCTCTACATCACAGTCAGCAGTCACATGGCAGCCAATCAGGCTACACTCCCTCCTGGAGACATTGGAGAGATATGAAAAGCGATAGTTAGGAGGTCTGTTAGCTTGCTCCTTGCTGATATTTGTTGATGAAAAGCACCCCAAAACAGCTATTTTGAGAGCTAATGTTCTTATGTGGTTTATTTTTTTTTTTTTGTGTGTGTGGCCCACTGACACTGCATATACAGCCCTGTCTGTCGCAGCTGGCTCTTGCTAATTGCTATACTATGCCAGGCTAAGCACATTCAGTGCCTAGCGTGACTGCTGCACATTGTATTCTAATACCAGTCACTGCATACCTTTCACTGCGCCTGTGTGACTGGCTGCACGCTGTTTTATATACCAGTCCGTGCATACCTTTTCACTGCACCTGTGCGACCGCACACTGTTTTATATACCAATCCATGCATACCTTTCACTGCACCTGTGTGATCGGCCGCACGCTGTTTTATATACAGGTCACTGCATACATTTCACTGCACTTGTGTGACTGCACACTGTATTAGTCCGTGCATACCTTTCACTGCATCTGTGACTGCACATTGTATTATACCTGGCAGTCAGTAAATACCTTTCACTTGAATGGATGGCAGACATCATTATACAGCAGGGCCTCGAAAGAGTCCTCCTGCATTGTTATTTTTCGCCACTACCTCCCTGAGTCGGGACTTGCGTGCCGTGCCTGCTGCCTTCCTTGGATGTGTGGTGGTAGCCGTTCCTGCTCCTTTGCCCACAGCAGCCAGGTGTCCATTAAGGAAATCTTTGAGCAGAAAAAGCCAATGTCTGCTAGTCACCTCCCTGCCCGGTGTCCGACAACAAATAATGTTTCTAAAAAGGCGATACCCAAACTGTACCGTGATGTTGAAAGGCAAGTGGTGTCATCTCTGGCACACAGCGTGGGGTTATAAGGGTCCATCTGCCCACAGATGTCTGGTCTTCAAAGCACAGTAAGGGCAAGTACATTACTTTGGATGTGTATTGGTAATTTCTCAGGCTCCCACTCCGGACCCTTGGACTACTTGTTGTGCAGGCTTGACCTGTGGCCAGAGCTGTCACAATTTGCCATCCAACGTCTGTCTTACCCTGCCTCAAGCATCCTGTCAGAAAGGACCTTCAGCACAGCTGGAGGCATTGTCAGTGAGAAGAGAAGTCCCCTAGGTCAAAAAAAAAAGTGTTCAGTACCTCACCTTTATCAACATGAGTAAGGCATGGATCCCGGAGGGCTACTGCCTGCCCGAAGACTAAGTCAGTCCCCCCCACACAGCATCTCTACCTGCACGCCGTGTGACTGCCTGTTGTTCTGCCATTGAGCTACCTCAGCCAGACCATATGGGCTTGAAAACCGCCATCGCCTGCACTGTCGCCATCGTGCACACCAGTCCAGCGCGGCGTTCACTACACAAACAGTTGTTTGAGGTGTGTTACACAGTGAGTTTGGTCTGTCAGTGTGAAGCAATACACTAATTACACTACCTGATTGATGTATACACACGCAAAATGTTTTAAAGCACTTTAGGCATCCAAATTAGAAATGCAATGTGATTTCTGTCCTTAAA
Source organism: Hyperolius riggenbachi (assembly GCF_040937935.1). Classification (NCBI taxonomy): domain Eukaryota; kingdom Metazoa; phylum Chordata; class Amphibia; order Anura; family Hyperoliidae; genus Hyperolius; species Hyperolius riggenbachi. Next base: position 224,218,115 of record NC_090646.1, read on the forward strand.
ACCCTGCTGTGCGTCAAATCCGTAATTTTTCCTGGGACTTTTGGCGTGTATCCCACTCCGCCATGCCCCCCTCCAGGTGTTAGACCCCTTGAAACATCTTTTACATCACTTTTGTGGCCAGAATTAGTGTTTGTAGTTTTGAACGTTCGCCTGCCCATTGAAGTCTATTGCGGTTCTAGATGTTCGTGAACTTTTTCGGAAGTTCGCATTTGCGGTTCGCGAACCAAAATGCGCGGGTTTGCGACATCTCTACACAAGAGGTACAAGGGGGGGGGGGGCATAATAATTGGGGGGAGAAGATCCACAAGTGAAGAATTTTACTTCTTTGTTAAAAAAATATAAAAGAAAATGCCTTCCTTAATGCAGAATATGCTGCAGTTTCTTCAGCATGTTGGAAAGCTTGTCCTGTTCAGTAGCTGATAAGCTTGCTCAGATAAAGGATAGGTGTAGAAGCCATATCTCACCTGCTTGCACATGAGATCAATCTTACATTACCATCTCAAACGTGAATCGAACGTCCAGTAAATTTTGGAACGCTTGCACTAATTAACAGCATTGTTACTTAGTATTAACCCCCTTGCCGTTACAAAATCGGCAAGCGGGCGGCGCAGCACTTTTTAAAAAAATAAATAATGTAGCTAGCCGCTGTGCAGCGGCATCCCCCCACCCCTTCTGATCGCCTCCGGCGATCAGAGCAAACAGGAAATCCCGTTCAGAACGGGGATTTCCTGTTTGGCTTCCCCCATCGCCATGGCGACGATCGGGATGACGTCATGCGTCAGGGGCATCCCGATCCACCCCATAGCGCAGCCTGGCAGTGATTGGCCAGGCTGCTCAAGGGGTCTGGGCGGCAGGTAGCAGCGAATCGGCGCGGAGCGGTGATCGGGTTGTACACGCATGCTAGCAGAGTGCTAGCTGCGTGTAACAAAAAAAAAAAAAAAAATACGCAAAGCGGCCCACCAGGGCCTGAGAAATCCTCCGCGCCGGCTTACCCCAAACTCAGTTTGGGATTACCAGCAAGGAGGTTAATGAATCAACCCAAATAAAACATGACATCTCCCATATCACATAAAAAGTGGGAAGCACAAGTGGCGTAGGGATTAGCACTCTAGCCTTGCAGGACTGTGTCCCGGTTCAAATCCCAGCCAGGTCACTATCTGCACTAAGTTTGTATGTTCTCCCCGTGTCTGCATGGGTTTCCTCCGTGCACTCCGGTATCCTCCCACACCCAAAAAAACATACCAATGGGTTAATTGGCTTCCCCCTAACTTAGCCCTAGACTACCATACATACAATACGCAATACATACATAGACTTGTGACTATGGTTTTTAGATTGTGAGCCCCTTTGAGGGACAAGACAATATACTCTGTACAGCTCTGCAGAAGATAGCAGCACTATATAAAAACTATATAATAATAATAATAATAATAATAATAATAATATTAGTTACTTAAAAACAAAATGTGGTTATTTCATCCCAGCCTAATAAGCTTATCAGAGAATCTACTCACCTCATCACTTTCTACGAGATTTTCAAACTGTTTAAAGAAAACAAGAGGTTTGGTTAGATAGAAAATAAGCATATGTTACAGCTAGAACATGTTTGAAAACAAAATTAAAAATCCCGTGGACTAAATTAAACTCTCACAATTGAAAAGGACACTTTTTTTGTATGTAGCTTTAGCATCATTAGAAATAATCATTTTCTATTAAAGCTGTTGGCAGCTAGATTTGCTGTGTAATCCAAACTTTAGATAAGATATATAGACAAGTTACTTGTTATAGTTAGCTTTTCATCTCGGATCCGCTTTAAAGGGAAGGTGTGATGAGTGATATAAAAGGTTGCCATATTTATTTCCTCTTAACAATACCAGTTGCCTGGCAGTCCTGGTGATCTGTTTAGCTGTAGTAACGCCTGAAATGACACTTGAAACAAGCATGTGGCCAATCCAGTTAGACTTGAGTCAGAGAACCTGCTCTGCATGCTTGTTCAGGGTCTATGGCTTAAAGTATTAGAGATACAGGATCAGGGGGACAGCCAGGCAACTTGCATTTTATTAAAGGAAATGTCAGCCTCCATATGCCTATTACCTCAGGTTAGATCATCCCTTATTGCTTATTACTTGTATGGTGTTGTCCGTTACCCCTGTTATCATTGTCTGTAATCTTATGTATTGTACAGCACTGCGAAAAATGCTGGCGCTATATAAATCCAAAAAATAACTCCAGTAAGCTACAGATTGGATTCTCCTTAGGTTAAACACCACAAACCTACAATCCTGGTTTATAGTAACGCTCTCAAAGGCAATCTAGGAAAAAAAAACTAAACTAATTCATTAAATCTCTACACTCGAACTAGCGCGACAATTTTGAATTTCCATGGAAACCAAAGGACCAAACCATTTTAAATCTTAGATGGATGAGCTCTTTGGAAAAAAAAAATCATCATTTTGAATGGCGTAAGAGAGGGTTAGAAATTATTCTTATTGGTATTTTATCCCCCAATTGCATTACATTTTTGAAGCATGGCGAGGTTCTAGCCCCTGTAAAGTTTACTTCTGCCTTTCATTTCCTCCAGGTCCAATGAATTGTAAGCAAAAAACAAAACATCTGTGGAGGCTCCAGGTACAGGTAGCGATTGAAAATCTCCCCTGCAGTAACAGACAACAGTAACATTCCAGAAAATGTGTTAAATTTTTGCAGTGTCAAAGTAATGGACACAAACCTCAATTGTAAAGTGCTCTCCTCTTGAACAGGACTTGAAGTATTTCGATCTGTTGAGAACAAGTCATAAAAAGCAGATATAAACACTAAACTGGTGCCATCTATTGATTACTATAAACGCTCAGCACAGAATAATATGACTGGGTTCATTCTTGCAGTCTTCTAAATGAATGTGAAGTGTGTGCTACAGTTGCCAGTGCGGTCTTGCTTTGCTCTAGACAGCCATATGTAGGTACTAGTAGTATACTGTGTAAATGGCTGCGGAATCTCCTGAGGGACCCCTTGCTGAGTGCACAGAATAATTTGCCTCAGACATTACAAACATGCATAAATAGCAGCACAGGACATTTCCATGACATACTATGTATTTAGGTTTTCTAGCAGTTCATCTACCCTATCACAGTTGACATGCTGATGTTTAATACTCATTTTCTGCAGCTTGAAAACAGACAAATCAAATGCCACAGCAGTAGCCAACTCTAATCCAAAAGAGGTCACCATCTACCAATTCAGAAAAAAAAACACTATATTCTAGTAAAGACCTTTCCATCAACTATATACCAGTGTCACCATAAGCAACTTCATTGACAAACAATCATCATATCTTATAACTATACATAGCAAAACATTTCCAGCCACCAGCAATTCCAGCTTGCATCTCAAAGTCTGTAAAGGACAATAAACATATCACCCAGAGAGATTACAGATACATGGCCCTCCTAGTTAAAATGAGATCTGGCTGTAACAAAATGTAATTTCACCATGCGATTATCGATTATATGTTAATTCACAAATCTCCATAAATAGTAGCACTCAATCCACAGGTGATTAAGCGCAGTTGGAATAAGTACAAGCAGTTTCTGCTGTACTAATAAACACTAATGGATGACGATGCCAATTCACTATGAATAAACAGTTCAATCGCAGCCAATGATGTAGCTATATACAGTAGTTTTGTTGGTAATGATACACAGGCAGTCCCCTACTTACACTCTGTGGCCCATATGCAATTCAATTTTTCTCCTGAGTTTTCTCCTAGGAGATAATTTTTCAGCTTCAATTTAAAATAACTTTTTAGCACTCTGCAATGGAAAAAGTACCAAAAAGTAAGTGAACAAGTACTGACAAAATTATTTTGGGTATTTGTTTGCTTGCTGCTAATTTTAAAGGCATTTTATTTACAAGTTGTGAAAATATCACCTAGAAGAAAACTCTGGTGTAAAAGTGAATTGCATAGGACACTATGGCCCATATGGAATTAATGAGAGGGCATGCAAACTTTTTCACATGCCAAGATTGCCATTTGAATTTTTCCTAGGTTTTAAGTATCATTAAATAGAAAGTAAAGCTAACATTTCAAAAAATTATCTTTTTTTAATATAGCCTCTCCTGCAATAACTGATTACCGCTTTTTACCTAGTGCCTTTGTTCACTACAGATAAAATTAGCACTGCCTGTCACAGCATATAACAACCACTAAAGATTCTAGCTCCCTACTTTCAATACAAGTACAAAATCAGAATATAATTAGTTGCTATGGAAACCAGCCAAATCATCCAAGATTTTCAAGGATATATGCTGGAATTGGAATATGAACACATAAGAACATGTACATTACTTAAATCCACAATTAAAATTAAAAAGCATACAGGTTATTTTTATTGCATCTTTCCCCAAGTTTGATAAACATTGTGTATCAATCGCATACCCAGGACTAAAGCTATGTACAACTCTCAATTATTGTCACCCAAAACAATTCTTTAGTGATTGTTTCGGTAGATACCTTAAGAAATTTGGTTTGCAGAAATGCTGTCTTTTAGTAATCTTTATAAGATTATAAGCAGAGTACAGACAGTATTCAAAGATTAACCAATATAACAAAGGGGATTTTTTCTTCAGCACATCCTGGAGTTCCCCTTTATTGTCCCTGGGCATAAAAGTGTCTAGAGAAAAGGTACAATACACTCTGCACTGTTAGGCCTCTTGCGATTCTGATTTTAATGGATTTTAACTGCGATTCCAATTTTTTCATCGGTACTGCATGCTGCGTTTTTCTTTTGATAGCATCCAGGGAAAATTGGAATCGCAAATCGGATTTGCAGTGCGCATGGAGCCTTACAGTGGAAAAAAATGATAGTAAAATATCAGTTATAAATACCCATATTTTACTACAGCTAAACATAACCCTATAGTCACACTGAACTCTCACTACCAATGCCTAAACCATAACCACCCCCCCCCCCCCCATGGCTCACCACACATACACACACTCTGTTGACATTTTAAAAAACAAAAACTGCCACTTACCTGGGGCTTCTATCGGCCCCCTGCAGCTGGAATATCTCGTGCCGTCCTCCGATGCGCCGTTCCCCACCGCCGGTCCCGGTGTAATTATTCGTCTAACTAGAAGAATAGAAGTGCGGCTGTGTGGCCATGGCTGCGCGCATGCACGCTCCCGCGCGCATCAGCGGGAGCTTACTGCGCAGGCGCAGTATGAAGTTATCCTATACTGCGCCTACGATGGCCGCGCAGCCGCATTTCAATTTGTCTGCATTTCAATTTGTCTAGTTAGACAAATAATTACACCTGTGCCCGCGACGGGGAACGGCGCATTGGAAGAGGACGGCGCAGGACATTCCAGCTGCAGAGGGCCGATAGAAGCCCCAGGTAAGTAGCAGTTTTCTTTTTTAAAAAGGTCAACAGAACCCCTTTAAAGTGTACCCGAGGCGGGTCATTAAAGTGGACTCAAATTAAAAATACAAGATTTCAGAAATAAAATCTATTTTCTAAATTATAATAATAAATAGCAGCCTTTTTCAGCTGCATGATGACAAATATAAAATATTTTACATTTATTGGAGGAACCCCTCCTTTCCTTTCAAATTGCCGGGTCAAAATCCGGCAAACTGGTGAAGTAGGTGGTGTCCGGCAATGGAGGAATTGCTAATGGCTGCCCCCAGTATAATCCTAGTTATGTAAAGAGAAGGGTAAAAAGCATGCACTGAAATGCTCATAGGCTTGAAGGAGTATTTATTTATCTTTGTATGTGTCAGAGTGGTGCAACTAAACATTTTGAATTAAAAAAAAAAAAATGTTTGGTTTGGGTCCACTTTAAATCTAAAAAAGGGACACAGAGGCATGTTCCTATCTGCAGGACATGCCTCTGTGTGCGTTGATTGCTGCTCTCCATGCCCCCTGCTAGACCCCCCCTCAACAGGCTCTCCGCTGCCTGCTCCCTCCTTTCCTCTCCCCCCTCCACGTCAATCAGTGCTGTGCTTTCAGAGGAGAGCACAGACGCTTCTTCTGCAGCATTGTGGCCCATAAGGTCAAGAAACTGAGAATGATTGATTTCAGCAGCTAGGAGCAGTGGGGAGAGGAGGTAATGAGCGCTGCCTGGTCCAGCAACCCCCTTGAACCAGGCAGCATGTTTTTTTTTTGTTTTTTGTTTTTTTTTACTTGTAGACCCGGCTCGGGTTCTCTTGCCCTCCCCACTGCACTCCCCACAGTCAACCTTCACAGCCCCCCCCCCCAGCTACTTTTAACAGCCCCGCGGCTAACCTTAACCGCCTTCCCCTTGGCTGACATTAACACACAGGAGAGATTGGCAGCGCTTTCAGGCAGACACTGCACCAAAATTAACTACCTGCATAGATGTTTGTACTTTAACACACCTCCAACCTTAACTGTCCCATCCATGCAGCCACTACACACAAAAAAATAAATTTGCAACACAGTAACTTTTCAGGTGACACCATAGATGCCCATAGAAATATCGACACAGACAAAATTTAGGTGTTAATGCTTTTCCCCTTATTGCCCATATTTATTTGGGCGCCTATGGCCTCGTCCAGACTTCCTGCTTCCTTCCTGGGATCATAAGGTATTATGTAATGTATTAAGACATTAGATGCAGTGTTCTCCCCAGGCTCTTTTAGCCAGGTGCTCCACACCGCTAATTTTGGTGAGCACCCGGCTGCCATTGGCTTGCTTCTTCATCCTCCTCCTATGCTGCAAGCAGAGATGCACCAGTCAGGACATGCATTGTCCTGTCGGGGCCCACTCGGCTACTTTTCCATGCCACCCGGCTACTTTTTCAAGCCACCCGGCTGGAAAAAAATTCTGGGGAGAACACAGATGTATGACACTGATGCTTTTTACGTATGCTACACAACTTTACAACTGATCCTGATGGGATGATGGCAAATAAAGTACAAATTTCCCTACTGAACACCATGGCCTGCTCATGTCAACTGTATATAACTCTTTGTGGCGTCACTCAAACAAGTACTTGCATCAGTGGCACGACTACACACAATATGTAATGCTCTGCGGAAGATGACAGCTGTATAGAAATACTCAAGAATGATAAGTTTCCTCACAGTACTCCGAGATCCAGAGTAAAGGAATTGCCACTGACCTCATTGAGCCAAATATCAGTACCAATAATAATGAGATAGGAAAGCACTATAACTATTTAAATGAAGCCTGTGCCACCGTGTCCTGAAAGCAGCAGATATGCTGCAGTCTCCAGACTAGTCATGACCTAGAAGTTACTATGCAAAATTCATGATGGAGTCCTGAATTATTGACACATGGCAAAAAAATAAACCAAGTTGAACTAACTGGTGTAAACTGAAGACTGAAGAAACGGTCAATAAACTAATGTAGTAATGTAGTAATGTATTAAACCTGAACTCAATTAAAAAAAATGTTGTGGGGGAAAAAATAGCTAATGAAACATCAAAGCGTTTAGGAACATTCTGAAAGCTCCACATTAATTAATAAAACCATTACATGAATGATTAATACGTTTTGGTCTGAACATGAACTGCTAGCAAGCGTTTCACAAGCTCTGTAAAATATGTAACCTGTGACTGTTTCAGTGTGCAAATCACAGCATATGGTGCTTCCAACCGTGCTCAATGCTAAGTGCAAAGGAACCAAATAGAATTTACTGACAGAAACATTACCATATCTGACGGGATTCCCTCAAACTATTTGGTGGCAGCAAATATCGGAATAGAAACTAAAGAGTGCTCAATGAGGGATCCATTTCACTGAGGTTCTGTGCTAACAGCACTGGACGCATTCATCTGCTCTACTTACAATCTCCTCCTCATTCGTTTAGTCAAGTGACTCTTCTGGACCATATGTACTTTTGAACAATAATTAACCCTCTGCATGCAGGACACTCACAGCAAGCTGGAGCACTAAGAGCATTAAAAACTACTAGGATGTAAATGTATGCAGTTGCAGCAAGGGGGCATTAGCTTCCAAAATCGATTGCATGCAAAAGCAACTGCCTCTTCCTTTAAAATCCTGGCTCCCAAGCAGGATGAGCATAGCCCCCCTTATTTTTACACATACTTTTGCATGCCAGATGTCTGTCACTCACTGCTTCTTTCAGCTGTTGCACAGACATGTTCATAACTTCACATCTAAACGATTCAGAGAAGGCTTTCTCAAGAACTGATGTGGCCGGATAAAAAAAAAAAAAAAAAAAAAAAAAAATTTGTCATTAACTTGAAATGTCATGTTGGGAGAAAGGCCCGGTTCACACTTGCGGAAAAAAACAACCAGTCCTGTTGCGGATTCTAACCTGTGGATCTGTTCACATTGATCTGTTAGAACGAATCAGTTCCTCACATTCTGCTCAATGGACTGCAAATTAGGTTGTGCAGCAGTTTTTCCGGACCGCTGAGCCCAGCAGAACAAAAACGGTAGCGGAAGCACTGCACTGGGGGCAATGAGAAAACGAGTGAAGAAACTGACCATTCTAGACAGCAAAATCCACTTTGGTGATTGGGGTCAGGGGATGTGGGGAAACAGAACGGAAGAAGCTGAGTGGCAACGGAGTGAAAACGGATCTGATTGACCGGTAATAAGATCTGTTTTCACGGCTCTGTTTGCCACTTAAAGGATACCACAACTGACATGTGGCATAATGAGATAGACATGGGTATGTACAGTGCCTAGCACACAAATAACTATGCTGTGTTCCTTTTTTTCTTTCTCTGCCTGAAAGAGGTAAATATCAGGTATGTAAGTGGCTGACTCTGTCCTGACTCAGACAGGAAGTGACTACAGTGTGACCCTCACTGATAAGAATTTCCCCCTTTTTTATCTCTTTCTTGCTCTCAGAAGCCATTTTCTTCTAGGAAAGTGTTTTATAGTTGGAATTTCTTATCAGTGAAGGTCACACTGTAGTCACTTCCTGTCTGAGTCAGGACTGAGTCAGCCACTTACATACCTGATATTTACCTCTTTCAGGCAGAGAAAGAAAAAAAGGAACACAGCATAGTTATTTGTGTGCTAGGCACTGTACATACACATGTCTATCTCATTATGCCACATGTCAGTTGTGGTATCCTTTAATTGCCAGTGTGAACCGGGCCAAAGAGAAATACTGAGTATGAACCAAAGACCACCATCCCCACAGTCAAACACATACAGTGATGTGAAAAACTATTTGCCCCCTTCCTGATTTCTTATTCTTTTGCATGTTTGTCACACTTAAATGTTTCTGCTCATCAAAAACCGTTAACTATTAGTCAAAGATAACATAATTGAACACAAAATGCAGTTTTAAATGATGGTTTTTATTATTTAGTGAGAAAAAAAACTCCAAACCTACATGGCCCCGTGTGAAAAAGAAATTGCCCCCTGAACCTAATAACTGGTTGGGCCACCCTTAGCAGCAATAACTGCAATCAAGCGTTTGCGATAACTTGCAACGAGTCTTTTACAGCGCTCTGGAGGAATTTTGGCCCACTTATCTTTGCAGAATTGTTGTAATTCAGCTTTGAGGGTTTTCTACATGAACCGCTTTTTTAAGGTCATGCCACAACATCTCAATAGGATTCAGGTCAGGACTTTGACTAGGCCACTCCAAAGTCTTCATTTTGTTTTTCTTCAGCCATTCAGAGATGGATTTGCTGGTGTGTTTTGGGTCATTGTCCTGCTGCAGCACCTAAGATTGCTTCAGCTTGAATTGACGAACAGATGGCCGGACATTCTCCTTCACTATTTTTTGGTAGACAGTAGAATTCATGGTTCCATCTATCACAGCAAGCCTTCCAGGTCCTGAAGCAGCAAAACAACCCCAGACCATCACACTACCACCACCATATTTTACTGTTGGTATGATGTTCTTTTGCTGAAATGCTGTGTTACGTCTACGCCAGATGTAACGGGACACGCACCTTCCAAAAAGTTCAACTTTTGTCTCGTCGGTCCACAAGGTATTTTCCCAAAAGTCTTGGCAATCATTGAGATGTTTTTTAGCAAAATTGAGACGAGCCTTAATGTTCTTTTTGCTTAAAAGTGGTTTGCGCCTTGGATATCTGCCATGCAGGCCGTTTTGCCCAGTCTCTTTCTTATGGTGGAGTCGTGAACACTGACCTTAATTGAGGCAAGTCAGGCCTGCAATTCTTTAGATGTTGTCCTGGGGTCTTTTGTGGCCTCTCGGATGAGTTTTCTCTGCGCTCTTGGGGTAATTTTGGTCGGCCGGCCACTCCTGGGAAGGTTCATCACTGTTCCATGTTTTTGCCATTTGTGGATAATGGCTCTCACTGTGGTTCGCAGGAGTCCCAAAGCTTTAGAAATGGCTTTATAACCTTTACCAGACTGATAGATCTCAATTACTTTTGTTCTCATTTCTTCCTGAATTTCTTTGGATCTTGGCATGATGTCTAGCTTTTGCGGTGCTTTTGGTCTACTTCTCTGTGTCAGATAGCGCCTATTTAAGTGATTTCTTGATTGAAACAGGTGTGGCAGTAATCAGGCCTGGGGGTGACTACAGAAATTGAACTCAGGTGTGATAAACCACAGTTAAGTTATTTTTTTTAACAAGGGGGGGCAATCACTTTTTCACACAGGGCCATGTAGATTTGGAGTTTTTTTTCTCACTAAATAATAAAAACCATCATTTAAAACTGCATTTTGTGTTCAATTACATTATCTTTGACTAATAGTTAACGGTTTTTGATGTGCAGAAACATTTAAGTGTGACAAACATGCAAAAGAATAAGAAATCAGGAAGGGGGCAATTCACTTCACTGTAGATGGTAAGATTATAGGATTTTTTTTTTTTTTTTAAACTTTGGATGAGAACCTCTTTCCCTAAAGTCAACACTGAAGATGGGTCTTTTAAAAGAATCTGTAAGAAAATAAACGTCCCCCTATGGGATACTTACCTCGGGAGGAGGACGCTTCCAAATGCTAATGAGCCTTCCACATGTCCCCCGCAGCACCCCCGATCCAGGGCTAGCTCCTCCTAAAAATCCACCGCAGGTATTATTTACCTTTGTGATCCAGCGCAGGCGCAGTACCATCTTCCCCCCTCAAGCTTCAGCGGAAAATAGACGAGCCCTATTAGGTCAGCTCTACTGAGCAGGTGTGAGATGTCTGCCCTGTGGACCCGATTGAGCATGGCTATTTCCACTGGAGCCTGAGGGGAAAGATGGTACTGTGCCTGCGCTGGATTGCAAAGGTAAATATCATCTGCTGCTGTTGGGGTCACAGCTCTGGATCTGGGCAGCACAGAAGGAAGGTGGAAGCCTTATTAGGATCCCGAGGCTTCCCCCTCTAGAGGTAAGTACCCCCCCCAGGGGCTCTGTAAAGGGAACCCGAGGTGAGTTTGAAGAATCCTATTAGGACACAGAGGCACATTCTGCATACAATGCTCAGCCTCTGTGTCCTTACAGTGTCCCCCGAGTCTTCGCCCATGCTCTGCTGTCCCCCATAAAAAAAAAACTTTTAAAAAAAAAGCCAGGCTAGCGACACGCAGATTGTCGCTAGCTGGCTGTTTACACGAAGGCTCTCGGTCACTGCTGCTCCCCCAGTGTCCCTTCGATCCCTGCCTCCGTAAGCTTCCTCCAATCGGCTTACGGAAGCGGGGAGGGAAGGGACACAGGCGGGGAGCCACGTTATAGAGTAGACAAGTGGCTTATTGTACATAAACTTGTAGGACGTTAAAAATAGAATATACAGCGCGATTAAAAGTGATCCTTAACTGAAAAAAAAAAAGCAAGATTTTCATTTACCTGGGGCTTCGACCACCCCTGTCCTGTGCCCGCGGCAGGCCACAGTAGGAGGTTCTCACTGTGCCTACGCAGGACGCGTTTGCTGACGTGAATTACGTACGAAGATGTGCATGGCAAGGGACGCGCAGGCACAGTGGACCACGAAACAAAAGTATGCCATAGTGGGGGAACGGAGCATCGGTTTGGCACAGGACGCCTGCGGGGGATGGGGGTGGTGTTTGGTTATGGTCGAGGCCCCAGAAAAGTGAAACTCTTACATTTTTTTCAGTTAAGGATTACTTTAAAGCAAACCTGAGTGGTCTGCTACAGCCAATTACGTATACTTACCCTGGGAGGGGAAGCCTCCAGGTCCTTTAGATGCTTCCCGCATCCTCCTCAGCCAGGCCGATCCAGCGATGAGACCCCTGAAGCGCACAGACTTGATCAGGCTCGGCTTTTTCTGCTGGTTCCTGAGCGGGTCTGTGCTACTGCACATGTGGGAGCTGTGGACAAACGATTTTTCAGGGATCTCAGTGCTGGAATGGGCCGGTGGAGGAAGAAGGGGGGAGCTTCTCCAAGATCCACAGGGCCAGATTTATCAAAGCATTACCGACAGTTTTGTCTCTGTGTTTAGGGTGCTAAACCACCCATTCTACCTGCAAATAGGGGAGCTTAGTGAGATAAGAGTTCAAAATGACATACTTACCTCAGTAGTAGGAAGCCTCTGGATAGTCCAGAGGCTACCCCGATCTTATCACTCTCCTCCCCCACCAGTGCTTGGATCTCTCTTGTCAAATATGCTTCCTGTGGCCGAGCTCCCATCTGTATACAAGTGTCTCCGTACTGGGCATGTACGAGTAAGGTCCACGCATGCCCAGTAGAACTAAGCCACCTGGCATAGCTTATTTTTTTCCCTATGTGCAGAGCGCTTCATTCCACTGGCTTGCCAGTCCTTACTTGTGCAAGACCAGTATGGAGAAGCTCGTACTAGGACAGCAGTGAAGCCACAAGAAGAGCAGGGTCTTAGGCAGCTATGGAGGGCTAGAAGAGGAAAGGCTTTAGGCTTTCCACTACTAAGGTAAGCATCCAGTTTTTATTCCCTTGATCAAAACAGGTTTCTTTTAAGTACTTCACCTTTGCTGTTAGTCTATTTCATTCAATTTTCAAGATACACAAACATCTACAATACACACACACACACACACACACACACACACACACACACACACACACACACACACACACACACACACACACACACAGCATTGGATGGAATAATGCTTAACCATTTATTGTAGTCAACAACAGTCAGAAAGAATTTATTTATGCAGAAATAAATAATTGATCAATTTTAAAATGCAAGAGTCATTTTGTATGATTACATTTTTACTGTAAAGCCCTTGACTGCTCAGATGTCCAGTTAAGAGAAAGGTACTTCTCAAAAACTGTAGACAGAAAACTGGCATTTCACCCAGTGGGAAAGGAAGAAACATAGGCCCTCAAATAAATAAACGGAACCCCCGACCAGCAAAGCAGAGAGTGTCTTCCCTTATAAGTGTGGCAACCAGTATTGGCCTGCACCCTTTCCCCACCAACAAGCGATTCCCCCCCATCAACTCAGACACAGCCCCCTGCCTAGTTATGTCTGCTCCGCTGCGCACTGCTCTACATATCACAGCTACCGGCTGTGCTGCAACATACTCCATATGTCATGTGACATGCATTGGCAGCTGTACAGAGGTTGCAGGAGCACAGTCATTTATGAATCACTTCAACATTGCATTTACAGAAATAAACCCATAGTTGGTGTGACAGTTCTTTCAAACAATCTTGCACACAGTTAGGGGGCCTGGGGACCATTGTCATGTTGCTCTGCAGCAGAGGTGGTAGCACATTTTACAAAACCACATGGCATCTGCATTTCTCTCCTTTGCAGCCCTGGCCCCATATGACAGTTCAATGTAATCTTTCAGTACTAAGTGCAGAAATACAAATTAACATCTGCAGGATAAAGATAATAATAATATTTTACAGCAGGCTTCATCCCTATTAAATACTTCTAAAGTTCATAGTTAAAACAAGAATTACATAATTAATGCATTAGAATTACTGTACATGAGAAATGGATTATAACTGGTGCTGCCTTCTAAACTTCAATAATTTTTAGAATAAGAGCTCTTTCCCACTAAGATGTTGCGTTAGATGCGACGTTAAGGTCACATAACGTGCCCCTTACGCAACGCATGTGAGCTTTGAAGTTGGACGTTCCATAGACCTGCGTTATGCGTCTCTTGATGCGTACTTTTTGATGCATACTATCGGACGAAAACGGTGCATGCGGCAAGACTGTGGAGACCACCTGATTGGAACACTCTGCATCACGTGGTCCCGCCAGCCAATAAGCGGCCGCTCCAGGAAGTAAACAGTGCAGTGAATATTAATTAACCATGTGGCTAAGCATAATAGCGGACTCTCCCCTCCTCCTCTCCTGCATTTAAAACTACAAAAAAAACAACATTACTGAGCAGGTGCAAACAGTCTAACGCGGCTAAAACCGCATATAACGCACAGCATGCTGCACCTTCATTGAACGTGCAGCTTTACACTGTAACGCAACGTGGGCACTGTGAACAGCCCATTGATTTTTCATTCATGTGAGTTGGGCTGCGTTACAGGCTGCTCTAACGTGCGCCTGTAACGTCCCACTATGAAAGCAGCCTAAATAATCCTAATCTTTCTTACAGAACAGCCCACAGAAAGTACTGCAATCACTAACGAATCAATCGATCACCCTCAATTGGTGCACAAAAGAAATTTCAGTTATGCAAATTTGTTGCATGCTGTAGGAATATATAACAGTGTATATTAAATACTAAATTAATGTTCAAAGGCACAAACATGAGAAGTATAAAAAGTAGTACCCATGCTCCCCCATTGTATTTCTTTGCTGCTAGGCTTTCTCAGATGCTGTATTGGATGCTTCCTAAATGATGGATCTTGAAATGTCCTTCATTCATCCGTTTCCTTATCTTGTCTGCCTTGGTTAGTACATCAAGTGTACAGTGAGTGGAAAGCTAAGGGGTATATTTACCTAAAGGAACTTACTGTTCAATGGGAATTTACCCTAAGGGCTCTTTTACACTTAGGCTGCTTACACACCAAGACGTTACAGGCGCACGTTAGTGCGCCTGTAACGCTCCCCCAACGCACAGCAATGTAACACAAGTGGGCTGTTCACACAGCCCACGTTGCGTTACATGTAACGCTGCACGTTCTGTGCAAAGTGCAGCATGCTACGGCGTTGGAGCGGCTATAGCCGCGTTAGACTGTTTGCACATGCGCAGTGGGGGGCGGAGAGGAGGCGGGGAGAGCCAGCTACAGTAGCCGCGCACATGGCTACTTAATATTCACTGCACTGGCGGGCGCTGATTGGCCGGCGGGACCACGTGATGCGGAGTGTCTCGCTCCGCATCACGTGGTCCCGCTGGCCAATCAGCGCCACTCTGGGAGACATTATAGGACTCGAGCCGCCTAACGCGGCTCACTCTACCGTCGGCTCTTGCAGCACCATACGTTGTGTTAGGTGCACGTTATGCGACCTTAACGTGCCACCTAATGCAACGTCTTGGTGTGCAAGAAGCCTTAATCAGTTAGTCTCAGTTATAACTGAAAGAAAACTGATTTTTAAAGTAATGCCCAAGTTTTCCTATGGCCTCTTTTACACAACGCGTTTTAACTTAAATCTTCTTCCCAATGCACTGCTATGGAAAAAACGCATACTAACGTGTACTAATGCACACCAACTGATTAAGTGTAACCGGGGCCTAAAACTGCCAGCAATTTTTTTAAAAAAGCTACACGCCACTGAGGGCCATGTTTGAATTGTATTTTTGAAATACCTTGCCCATATATACATCTACCAAAGACCACAGTCAGTTGGACCTGTCAGAGGTGAAAATAAATTTGAGATGAATGAGAATGATGCTAATTATTATGACAGAATTACGTTACAGTAATTTTGAAAATCTAAACTGTAAATGGACCAATTAAATCTTGCAGTGAAAGTATTTGATCGGTCCAATTTTAGGCTACATAGATTTGCAGTAGCATTTGGAAATTCTGAAATATCTTAGAATTATTTGCACATTTCAAGTCATGTAAAAAGTTGGTAACTATATACTAAATGCCTTTAGACATCTGTAGTTTGGTGGAAAAAAAAAAACCTAAAGACATCTGTGGCATATAGGAAATGAACATTCGCAGCAGACTAAGCATTAATGCCATGGGACCAATTGACTCAGAATGGTCTTTCAAGTTCTGAGATTTTTAGATTTTTCCAATTGAAAGGCTATGCCTTGAAGTTCATTAAAATGGGGTTGCCCCCGATCCCTCTATAATGGAGGAAGAGTTCAGTAGTTTTGTCCCTATGTACGGGCTAATAGCTCACCTGTACTCCCTACTATGGTACAATAGACTGGCCAAAAACATTCCCCCGATGGTACAGTGGCAGGTGAGGTTACATCAAACATGGGATGATGTGCAGTGGCAAATGCAGCTTCAAAATATGCCCTCTTCATGAATTAATTCTGTAATAAAGGAGCCGTGTTAAATGTTCTATGGGTGCTATAGGACTCCTCCCAGCCTCCATAAGTGGGGCCTTATAAGCTCAGATGTGTGTTTTAGAGGGTGTTGTTCCCAATGCTGGCCATTTGTATTGCTGGTGGAAATGTCCCTTCATTTTGTAGTTTTGGCTTTTATGTTTTTCTTTTGCTTCTAATGTTTTGGGGGTTCTAATAGATCTGGATCCATGATCTGCTCTTTTTAACAAGCACAATCCCTACTTCTCGAAATTTCACATTAAATGTCCCTGTCAAATTTGCAATGCAGGTAAAGCCAAAAGCTACGCAGTGGTGTGTTACAACTTACTAGGGGCATCTTAACTCAAAAGGCCTCACTGCAATAGTAAGTTTACACAACGTTCATAGTGCATGCAGTGTTCTGGTATCCAACGGACTACCCCATAACGTTTATTAAAGAGAACCTGTAACAAAAAAAAAAAAAAAAAGTTCCTCTGGGAGGTACTCACCTCGGTAGGGGGGGGGGGGGGGGGGAAGCCTCAGGGTCCCAATGAGGCTTACTCCTCCGCTGTAGACAATCCAGTGCTGGCTCCACCGAAGTCTTTTGCAATCCACGCTCGACAAGCCTGACAAGGCTTGCTATATTTCTCTTCCCTGGGGGGTACTCACCTCGCTATATTTACCTTCCCTGGCTCCAGCTGGGGGCGCTGTTGCGGCTCTCAGCAGGGAGATAGGCGGAAAGAACAAGAGACTTGCACCTCCACAGTAGAGCGGGCCAACAGCGATCAGCTATTTCCGCCTATCTCCGAGCGGAGAGCTGATACTGCGCCTGCACTGGAGCCAGGAAGGTAAATATTTACCTCCCCGCTGTTTGGACTCGGAGGGCCAAAGCGAGACCGCCATGGGACACAGGAGGCCTGGGGAAGCCTCGATAGGATCCAGAGGCTTCCCCCTACCGAGGTAAGTACCCTCCCAGGGGAACTTTTTGTTGTTACAGGTTTTCTTTAACAGAAACAGTGAAGCTTACTTTTAATTTACTGTATGCTTCACTGTGTGCAACTTAAAGAAAACCTGTACTGAAAATTAAAAGTCAAAATAACCATATACAAGTCACCCACTTGAGCCATAGGGAAACATGGACACATCAGTTCTCCTCTCAGCTGTAACTGACAGCAACCGATATATAACTGATAGCAACTGAAATATTTTAGTTCTGACAAAATGTTGTCAGAACTGGGAGGGATTATTGTCAGAAGAAAATGGTGAGCTTCTGAGAGTAACTGATGGCAAGGTAACTATGTAATGTTCATTTGAAGTTACCTCGTGTTTATTTTAAATAATTTTACTCAGTACAGGTTCTCTTTAAAGGACGCATAATGTGGTGTGATCTTTTTTGTTCCATTGCATTTGTTTTTTTACAGCAACACAATGCAGCTTCCACTGTGAACAAAGCCTTAATGGATGGTACTTGGCAAATGCAGGGCTGTGGAGTCGGTCCAAAAATCCACCGACTCCGACTCCTCAGTTTAGGATTCCACCGACTCCACGACTCCGACTCCTCTAATTTGCATATTACAATTTTGTTGATTAAAAGTATGTAACATGAAATTCGTCTCTTAACTGCCAACGCTTAGGAATTTTACAAGACAACTGAAGTGAGAAGGAAATGTAGACTACTATATTTATTCCCTTTAGACTAAAACTAGTCCTTGGTAAGAGTACTTGTAAAAGGTACAAACCGGAACAAAGAACATCTATCAGGCCCTAGGCAATGTAAGCGTGGGTACATGTAAGAATGATGTGCAGGTATTCTGCAGGGGAATGAGGAGATTGTAAACAGACAACACCTCTGTGTTCAATGTGCACAGCATTCTCAGTGAATTCCCTGCAGCTCTGTGGGGAGTGCATATGTAGAGTATAGTACTACTGTGTAACAAAGTAAACCTGAGACAGATGAAATTAAAGTTTTATACATAACTGGGGCTTCCTCCAGCCGCCTTCAGGATAATCAGTCCCTCGTTGTCCTCCTCCACCACCTGGATCTTCTGCTATGGGTCCAGGTACTTGAGCCAGTCAGGCGTAGTGCACATGCACACACTCCGCCGCCAGGAGCATACTACACCTGTGCAGCACTATTGCGCAGGTGCAGAATGTTCCTGGCTGTGGGAGCGGCATGCGGCCGGACAGCGCTGACTGGCTGAATTACCAGGACTCATAGCAGAAGATCCGGGTGGTGGAAGACAGTGAGGGACTGATTAGCCTGAAGGGGGCTGGAGGAAGCCCCAGGTATGTATAAAACTTTACTTTTCACCCATCTCAGTTTCCCTTTAATTTGTAGTCACCAAACCAAATTTTAATAACATATCAAATTATTTGATTTCATCAGCAAAGGGAGTGCATACATTTGCATAAATCAGCATCAATGCAGAATTATTTCCATCTCGTTGACCATCTCTATTAGTGACATGGCTAACTATCAGGCTTTATACTTACAGCATAGATGTTATTTAGTGTATATAAGAGATTCCTGTGTACACATCATATATACAGTCACAATCAGATATGTATATCTGACTTTATAAAATAGGGGGACTGCTTTATTGAAGCAGCACAAGTAACTAATTTTGATTGGTTTATTTCATTTTTGTAGACTAAGCACAGCTATTACTGTATATATACTGTATATATACATTATTTTTAATGACTATTATCTGAGAAATAGAACAATATCATATTTTCTATTTTAATTACAGTTGCAAATTCATTAGGAGTCGGTGCATTTTTTCCCGACTCCAGGCACCCAAAATTGCCCGACTCCACGACTCCGACTCCACGACTCTGACTCCACAGCCCTGGGCAAATGTTAAATCCCCTTCAAAGAAACCATTATTGCCAAAATTCATGAGATTTCAGCTTCTGAATAAATTATCTCATCTGCTAAAGTTAAACCAGATAAGTCCATGTGTACCATGGACATCCTGGACTGTCTCGCACCCTTGAGGTATCGCTGTTATGGGTAGCTGTGTTGGCCCTTCTAGTAGCTTTAATAAATTTCATAAATACTGTTGCAGCATTTTAGTTTTGTTTTGGTTTTGCCTAGCTAGAGTGTATGCAGTTCTTATTGTGCACTAACTGGAAGATGGTTGTATTTTGTGCTAGGTTTGAGCTACTTCTGTGTATAACAATTGTGTACAGTGGCCTCAATTCACGGAGCATTATCAAACGTTTATCAAACACTTTATCAAACGTTTGATAATTTACCTCATAGGTAAAATCTTATTTTAAATTCACTAAGGTGTTATATATTTATCGAATGTTTTACCGATAAAACGCTCAACAAATATATAACAATAACAATAATATTTATATAGCGCTTTTCTCCCTGGGGACTCAAAGCGCTGCGACCCTGCATTATGCAGTCTCAAAGGCTCGGGAAAAGAGGTGAGTTTTTAGCCTTTTTTTAAAGCTGTCCAGAGAAGTAGCCTCTCGTACTGATTGTGGAAGTGAGTTCCATAGAGTAGGGGCTGCGTAGGAAAAGGCCCGAGCACCAAATGTTAAGTGTATCCTGGGAATAACCAGCTTCATCTTGTTGGCAGAGCGGAGGGTGCGTGAAGGGGCATAAAGTTCCAATAGATCCGCTATGTATTTGGGTCCCATGTGGTGTAGAGCCTTGAATGTCAGCAGGCAGATCTTAAAATTGATTCTCCATTTTACTGGCAACCAGTGAAGAGTTTGCAGTACTGGGGTGATGTGTGAGCTGCGGGGGGCATTGGCTAGGAGTCTGGCTGCAGCATTCTGTACTAGCTGTAAGGGGCGCAGAGCCTTATCTGTAGATCCGATGAACAGGGCGTTGCAGTAGTCTAGGCGGGAGGATACAAATGCATGAACCAGGGCAGGTAGGTCTTCAGCTGGGATAAGGTGTTTGATTTTCGCTATATTTCTTAGATGGAAGAAGGAAGACTTGACGCCTTAGTGAGATTTTACCCATGAGGTAAATTATCAAACGTTTGATAAAGTGTTTGATAATGCTCCGTGAATTGAGGCCAGTATATGGAATACAGAAAGTTTTTTTTTACCCAGAACAAAAAAGAAAAAAAATACTGTACTTGCTGTGGGCTCTTATTTTAAAGGGGCACAATGGCAAAAAAAATGCCAAATGTAAAATATGTGCAAACAGACAAATAAAAAAGGTATGTTTTTCCAGAGTTAAATAAGCCATAAACTACTTTTCTACTATGTTGCTGTCACTTACAGTAGGTAGTAGAAATCTGACAGAAGCGACAGGTTTTGGACTAGTCCATCTCTTCATAGGGGATTCTAAGCAAGGCTTTTATTCTTTATAAAGATAGTCCCTAAAAAGGATTTAAACAATGATGCTGGCCAGCTTCCCTGCTCGCTACACAGTTTTTTGGCAGTTGGAGAGAGCAACTGCCATTCACTAAGTGCTTTTGTAAATAAATAAATCCCTGAGAATCCCCCCATAGAGAGAGATGGACTAGTCCAAAACCTGTCGCTTCTGTCAGATTTCTACTACCTACTGAAAAGGGGCCCATACACTCAGCCGATTATCGGCCGATCGATTCAAAATCGATCTGACATGTTGGAAAATTTAGGAAGATCTGTTGAGATTACTTATTTTGCATTGGACCTAATGGAAATCTGATGGCAAAAAAATGCAATCAGATCATTTTTCAATAGATTTCATACTGAAATCTATTGGACAGCTGTTCCTAATAAAAAAAATGTTCCTAAACACATCAGATAGATCAGAGATCTATCTGATGATCTATCTGCTGCTAATCTAACAAGTGTATTTTAAGTGTTCACATTTTTCGCCATAGTGCCCCTTTAAAGAAATTACCGTATTTTTCGGACTATAAGACGCTCCGGACTATAAGACGCACCTAGGTTTAGAGGACAAAAACCAAGGAAAAAAATAATTTACTAAACCTGGTGCGTCTATGGTGCAGGGGCGTCCTATGGACCTTCTCCCCCCAATTATGTCCCCCTTGTGCCTTTCTTGAACCTCCTGTGTCCTCTGTCCACCTGTGTCTCTGTGCCCTCTTTGCCTCTTCCTCTGACCTATGGTCTCTGTCCCTCTGTTCTCTGTCCTCCATCCCCCTGTCTCCTGTTTCATCTGTGCCTTCTACCTCTGTGTCCTCCATGTCCTCTATCCCTCATGTCCCTTCTATCCCCATGTCCCCCTTCTCCATCCCCATGACCGCCAGTATTTGTAGCTGGGCATCTCAATCCCTGTATTCCCGTGTCCTCCATGTTCCCTGTCACTCATCTGCTGGGCATCTTAATCCCTTTGTTCCCGTGCCCTCTGTGTCCCCCATCTCATATTTCCGTTCTATTGCAGGTCCTCCTCCTCCACTGTCCCCGTGTCAGTCAGTGCATGTGATGCAATACATGCAATACATAGCTGTTCTGTGTCCTTCGTGTTCCTTAGCTCTTATTTCCCTTCTATCGCCGGGTGATATCCTCCGCCGTCCCACGTATCCGCCAGCGTTTTAGATACAAACTTTCAGTCACACAGCTCCCTCCATTAAGAAGTCACATTACAGCTTTGCCGATCTATAGGCAGGACAACAGCTCCATCAGTGGGGCCAATCAGTGCACTCCCTGCTACTGAGGGAGTGCAGTGATTGGCCCCAATGACGGGCTGAGCTCCCGCCCTCGGGACTATCGGCTGCTGTTTGAATGGACCAGGAAACTTAAAGCAGCGTGATTGGCGGTCTGAGGCAGCACCCCCCGCCTGATTGGCTCATAGATCGGCAAAGCTGTGCGGCGACTCCTTAATGGAGGAAGCTGCGCGGCTGCAAGATTGTGTCTTAAATGCCGGCGAACACGTAGATGGAGGATGAGAGGGACTACGCGATCAGGAAATACATGCCGGCGAACACGTAGATGGAGGAGGAGAGGGACAACGCGATCAGGAAATAAGTGATGGAGTACACAGGAACACAGCCCAGCCACAAGTATGTATCACACTGGCGGACACGGGACTGAGGAAGAGGACATCTGGCATAGAAGGGAAAGGATAGATAGAGGACACGGGTAACACAGGGATTGAGAAGAAATGCAGGGCTAACACATTGGCGGACACAGGGATTGAGGCGCAGCTCCAAATATGTAGTATTCGGTCTATAAGACGCACTTACTTTTCCCCCCCACTTTTGGAGGAGGAAAAGTGCGTCTTATAGTCCGAAAAATACGGTATGGGCAATTTATTAACCCACAAATGATTGCAACTTAGAGGTTAGTTCCAGTTAGGATCCATTTCTTATACAATTATACACTAATGGTTGCTTTAAGTGTGAGCGATCTCCCAGGAAACACATTGCTGGTGGTTTTATTATGCGTATGGACTAATAAAGAGCCATCACTCACATATGTGTTCCCTGGGGATCCACAGCAAGAATGAAAACTGCAGAGTTTTGTGCCCAAACACTGAATCTGGGGTGATTCTCCTTACCATCAGTCAGCATTGGAGAGCTGACAGCTGAGATCCTGGTCATTTAGGGATGCAAGCATGTTCAGCTGGTGAGACCTGTCTAACATGTTTTATTCACGGCTCATACAGTTACTCACAGAGCATGTGCCTTTTGTAAGCAAAAAAATTTTTTTCCCACAGTCGATTACCTTTACTTAATGACGTATCTGTAGCAAACAGGAATGAATGAGACAAATACTTTTCATTTATTTTTTAGGAGGCATGAAGCACTTTTTATAATTAAAGGGCAACTGAAGCAAGAGAGATATGGAGGCTGACATATTTATTTCCTTTTTAACACTGTACATTGCCTGGCTGTCTTGTTGTTCCTCTGCCTCTAATACTTGCAGCCATAGACCCTGAAGAAGCATGCAGCAGCTCATGTGTTTCTGACATTTCATACACTGTCAGCTCTGACAAGATTAGCTGCATGCTTGCTTTTGGTGTGATTATTATTATTATTTATTTATTTATTGATAAAGCGCCAACATATTTCGTGACGATGTGCAGTGTAAGAAAACAAACAAGGGATACATAATGATACAGACAATGATGTACATCAAATATGAACACTGATACAAAATACAGCACTGCTGATTACAATTTGATTTAACATGATGACTAAAATGTATAACTGTCTAACAGAGTGCAAGCAATTAAATTAATAACATTCCATGACACAAAAGGGTGAGAGCCCTGCCCTTGCGAGCTTACAATCTAAAGGAATGGGGTGGAAACAAGAGGTGGGGAAGTATACAGTATATGTACAGGCAGTGCGTAATTAGGTTATTTAGTGGGTGCATGGCCTAAGCTAGAAAAATATGCTTGTCGGAAAAGGTGGGTTTTGAGGGAGCGCTTAAAGATTACAAAGGTGGGAGAGTGGCGGATGTGTTGTGGAAGGGCATTCCAGAGGAGGTGTGAGGCACGTGAGAAGTCTTGTAAACGTAAATGTGAGGAGGTAATTGTAGAAGAGGATAAAGGAAGCTTGTGTGCAGATCTGAGATTGCTGTTGGGTTGGTATCTGGAGACTAGTGAGGAGATGTACAGGGGAGAGAGATTGTGGAGAGCTTTGTAGGTTAGGGTTAAAAGTTTGAATTTAATCCTCTCGTTATTTGGTAGCCAGTGAAGAGCTTGACAGAGAGGAGCAGCAGAGGAAGAGCGAGAGGAGAGATGAATAAGTCGAGCAGCAGAGTTCAGTACAGAATTGAGCGGTGCTAGTCAGTTAATTGGAAGTCCACCAAGCAATATATTGCAATAGTCCAATCGAGATATAATAAGAGCATGTACTAACATTTTGGTTGTGTCATGGGAGAGAAAAGGTCGGATGCGTGCTATGTTTTTGAGTTGGAGATGGCAGGAGCTGGTTAGGGAGTTAAAGAGACACTGAAGCGAAAAAAAAAATATATGATATAATGAATTGGTTGTGTACTATGAATAATTACTAGAAGATTAGCAGCAAAGAAAATATTCTCATATTTTTATTTTCAGGTATATAGTGTTTTTTCTAACATTGCATTATTCTATAATATGTGCAGATTACACAACACTCAGCATTCAAAATGAGTCTTTCAGAGCAGTCTGTGAAGTAATGAACTCTCCTCTAGCAGAGGAAAAGTAAACAGTTCAATTACAGTTGAGATAATAAAAGTCAGATAACAGCCCTCTCCACGACTAAGTTAGTCAGAGAGCTTAATAGCTTTTTTGCATAGAGATAACAACTGGAGTTTCTCAACTCTTCCTGTAGTGGAAACAATTAGACTGATGTATCTGATCTTAATGTTTTTTTTCTTAGCTGTACTACACATGCAAATCATAATATCATCATTTTTTTTTTCGCTTCAGTGTCTCTTTAATATGAGGAGTAAATAAGAGAAGAATCAAATATAACCCCTAAGCACCGTGCTTTGGGAACTGAAGTTATAGACGTGTTAACATTTATTGTAATTGTAATATCAGGCAAAAAGGTGGACAGGGATGGTGGAAAAACTATTAGTTCAGTTTTATTCATATTAAGTTTTAATAAGCGAGAGGACATGAAAGAGGAAATAGCAGACAGGCAGTCGGGAACCGTGTGAGGAGGGAGTTAAGGTCTGGGGCCGAGAGGTACAGTTGTGTATCATCTGCATATAGGTGGTATTGAAAACCAAATGAGTTGATTAAGTTACCAAGACCGTGCATGTAGATGGAGAAGAGGAGGGGACCGAGGACAGAGCCTTGAGGTACCCCTACAGACAGAGGATGCGAAGAGGAGGCCTGATCTGAATAAGAAACAGTGAAAGACCTTCCAGAGAGGTAGGAAGATATCCAGGAGAGAGCGAGGTCCTTTATTCCTATAGATGAAAGGATCTGTAGGAGTAGAGTGTGGTCGACAGTGTCGAATGCTGATGACAGATTTAGAAGGATGAGTATGGAATAATAGCCTTTGGATTTAGCTGTGAGGAGATCATTAGCTACTTTGGTGAGGGCTGTTTCTGTGGAGTGGTTTGGCCGGAAGCCAGACGAACTGATCAAGCAAGGAATTTGCAGATAAATACTGACTTAGTTCAACATAAATGTGGCGTTTAAGTAATTTAGATGCAAATGGGAGAAGTGACACTGGGCGATTCAGACACTTCAGCAGCCAAATAGATCAGCAGGGCTGCCAGGCAATGTGTATTGTTTAAAGTGAAATAAATATGGCAGCCTCCATATTCTTCTCACTTCAGTTCCCCTTTAACCCTGACTGTTGGAAGGAGCAATGCTGAAGCTAAAATACTTTGGACACACAATGAGATGGCAGGACTCATTGGAGAAGACCCTGATGCTGGGAGAGATTGAGAACAAAAGGAGAAGGGCATGGCAGAAAATGAGATGGCTTTACAGTATCATGGAAGCAACAAACATGAACTCAGACAAGCTGCAAGAGGCAGCAGAGCACAGATTTCCAACCCGTGGGCCGTGACACATTCATATGTTGCGGCAGCATCAGGTAGGTGTCGCCGCTCGCTGCCCCGCTCTGCCTCCCTCCCTCCCTCCCCGCCTCCACTCAGTCTGTAGTTAGAGCAGGGCTACCTATACTGAAGGCACCTATAGCTGGCTACCTGTACTGGGGGCATCTACGCCTGGCTACCTATACTGGGTGCACCTATGCCTTGCTTTGAAACTGGGGGCACCTACACCTCAATTCCTATGCTGGGGGCACCTGGCTACCTATACTGATGGCACCTATAGCCCTATGCCTGGCTACCCTATACAGAGCGCACCCATAGATGGCTACTTATACTGAGGGCACCTACACTTATACTGGGGGCACCTATACCTGGCTACCTACCTATACTGTCTACAGACCTACAGTCTGGGGGCATTTTATTTTTTTTGGGGGGTGCACCATGGCTATATTTCGCGTGGTGCAAATTGTTGGTGCTGTGCGATCATTCCAAATTTGAGGGGCCCTAACTGTCTCACTGATTGTTTTTATTAACCTTCCTGGCGGTAACCCCGTAGTTCGGGGTAAGCCGCGCAGGAGGTTTTCTCCGGCCCTGCTCGGCGGATTTTCTTAATTTTTTTTTTTTGCTGGACGCAGCTAGCACTTTGCTAGCTGCGCCAGCACACCGATCGCCGCCCCGCGCCCGATTGCCGCTATCCGTTGCGGCGCGCGCGCCCCCAGACCCCGAGCGCTGCCTGGCCAATCAGCGCCAGGCAGCGTCGAGGGGTGGATCGGGACTCCCAATGACGTCGGTGACGTCATCCCGCCCCGTCGCCATGGCGACGGGGGAAGCCCTCCAGGAAATCCCGTTCTTTGAATGGGATTTCCTAATCGGAAATCGCCGAAGGCGATCGAAGCGGGCGGGGGGATGCCGCTGAGCAGCGGCTATCATGTAGCGAGCCCTGGGCTCGCTACATGATTTAACAAAAAAAAAAAAACAACTACCGCGCTGCCTCCTGGCGGAATTTTTCATACCGCCAGGAGGGTTAATATTACTGAAAGGTTCAAGGCTTAAAGGACAACTGTAGGGAGGCTGCCATGTTTTAATATCCTTTTGTGCAATACCAGTTGCCTGGCTGTCCTGCTGATCCTCTGTCTCTAATACTTTTAGCCATAGACCCTGAACAAGCATGCAGCAGATGAGCTGCATGCTTGTTTCTGGTGTTATTCAGACACTACTGCATCTACATAGATCAGCAGGGCTGCCAGGCAACTGGTATTGCACAAAAGGGGAAAAAAATACATGGCAGCCTCCCTACAGTTGTCCTTTCATTTTTAAGTGTATTCAGGATAATTCACATTTCCATCCATTTCGTGGTTAATATTAGTATTTTTCTATTATACATATGTAATGTGTCACGGAGATCTGAGCGTTTGGCGTGATGCGTTACAACTTCAAAAAGGTTGGGAACCACTGCAGTAGCAGATAGAGGGGCCTGGCATGCTGTGGTCCATGGGGCCACAAAGAGTCAGGCATGACTATATAGTGACTGAACAGCAAAAAAGTACTTTTTCAATGAGCTGTATGGGTACCAACACATCTTTGTGTTTGTATACATGTTAGCCAGAACCCAAAGTCAGTCCACTTACTGACTTGGTTGGCCAATTCCTGAAAGGGCCAAGTTATCGTGGCTATTGGTCTGACCTAAACAGAAATGCAGATTCCGTTCCCCATAAGACATCTCCCCTTCACTCATCTCTGTCCCCCTACACTTCTCTCTGAGTTACCCCTGCCATTAATCATTTGTCCCCCTCGCTGCTTGTCAGCTACGTTCCCCTCCGCTTCTCTCCTATTCCCCTTCCGCAACTCGTCACCTCTGTCGCCCACATTTTCTCTGATTTGAAGCAGCGTCCAGGGAAGAGCCCAGGCCAGACCTCTAAGCCTTGTAACAGTGGCCAGGATTGTAAGTTGCTAACCATATTAATCTTTTTAAGCAAAAGGTTTAAGCCAGTATTAATATTAGTTCCTTCTTCTGAGACTGTACACCTTGTAGACTTAACATCCAATGCCACCCAAAGGTTTTAATTTTCAATAGGTTAGAAAGGCTTTGTAACCTTCTTCAGATTTAGGAAGTGAGACATTCTCACCTATGGGAATAGACAAGACACATGACATTTATATTGTGCTTTTCTCCAGGGCTGTGGAGTCGGAGTTGGAGTCAGAGTCGAGGAGTCGGAGCAATTTTGGGCACCCGGAGTTGGAGTCGGAGTCGTGGTTTCAGAAACTGAGGAGTCGGAGTCGTATGATTTTTGTACAAAATCCACAGCCCTGTTAAGTATTAGACTAAGGAGTCGAGGAGTCGGAGTCTGAGCAGTTTTGGGTACCCGGAGTCGGAGTCGTGGTTTCAGAAACTGAGGAGTCGGAGTTGGAGTCGAAAGATTTTTGTACTCCACAGCCCTGCTTTTCTCCTGTCAGACTCAAAGCGCCAGAGCTGCAGCTGCATGCTCTATAGGCAGTAGCAGTGCTATGGAGTCTAGCCCAAGGTCTCCTCAATGAATAGGTTCAGGCTTTAACAGGAAAGGGCCGAGAGTCAAACCCTGGTGTGCACTTAACCAATACATTATCCAGTCACACCACACACAACACAGGAGGTGAAGATATTAGCTTACCAAAAGCCAATATTGGTAACGTTATATCACTGAAATTCAAACTCTGTATACACTATATATACTTCAACCACAACATTTAAGTGATTTAATATAAATACCATAAGCATCTGAAAAAATATGAAAAAGTGAAGTTATCCAAATAGAATGTAATAATTGTACTTTATTAAAAAAAATTCACAACTGCATACACACGTCAGTTGTGATTGGCCAATCAATGGCCGGTTTTTACCACATCCATGTAGTAAGAGGACCAACAGATTTAGAATACTATTAACAGATTGTGTAGATAAGCTTTCATACCACATGGAAGTGGTAAAATTGGCCAATCAAAATTGGATTTCTGTACCATGCATAAAAAGGTATAAGTGAAAAAAATAGGCACTGGTCTACTTTAGGAGACCCAGCAGGGAAGAATTCTCCAATAACAGCGCCATATACAGCGCAAAGCATTGTGATTGGCCGAACAGTGTGGGAGTAGTTTACTACAACCTTGCATTTTGAGAGGATACTGTCCACCCAATCACGTTAGCTGAAATTCCCTATGAGAGTTCCTTCTAGGTCAGCTAAAGTAGACTAGCGGCAAGAAATGTCCCCAGTTTAATGCTGGATACACATGGTTCGTTCCCGCACTCGATTCCCGTCGATGCGCCGCTCGATTCCCGTCGATTCGTTTATTTCCGACATGTTCGATTCGCGTTTCGATGGATCGTTAGGTCGATTTGCCATACTTTACATGGCAATCGACCTAAATATCATCGAAATGCGCTCGGAAATGTTTAGGAATAATCGATTCGTCGGGAATCGTGCGGAGCATTCGATGCGGGAACGAACCGTGTGGATTAAGCATAACTTGCCTGGGGACCCTGGTCCACCGCCATCATTCCACACTGCACTCCTCAGTAAGCTAGCTGGCGGACTCAGCCAATCAACGGCCAATGTGCATGCACGGCCAAGGCTGCAGAGAGTGCTCCCATTTACTGGGTGCATCTGCTGAATATGGAGTTGCAGTTTTCCCTCTAACTGCGCAAGAGCAGAACCCTCCTTGCCACGGGAGCATGATCGAGGAGGCTCCTGGCCAAGGGCCGTGCATGCAGCCTTTGGAGGAGCACAACTGATGCAGGGACAAAAACGACTACAGGTGGCTAGAAGAAGCCCTAGGTAAGTTAAACTGGG
Source organism: Hyperolius riggenbachi (assembly GCF_040937935.1). Lineage (NCBI taxonomy): Eukaryota > Metazoa > Chordata > Amphibia > Anura > Hyperoliidae > Hyperolius > Hyperolius riggenbachi. The sequence goes on from NC_090646.1 coordinate 224,247,686, forward strand.
GACATTTTTTTAGTTTACATTTCAAGACCATAACCAAGCAGGAGAGCTGCCCTCCATTTACAAAATATAATATTGGTAAATTCCACAGTGTTAAGGTGCGCACTAAGGCTTTGTTCACACTACAAATGGCTAAACGCAAACGCTGAGCGTTTTTCTGGCTTTTCCTCAATAGTATTTTGAGCGTTTTTTAACTGTATGGGATAGCATTTTTCTGCGTTTTCCAGCTTTTTGCGATTTTACTGCACGTGTGTTGCTCTCCCATACAGGAAATGGCCACTACAGAGGAAACAGGTGTTTTATGGGTAATCTGCAAGATTTACTGAGTAAAAGCGCAGGAAAAACGCTGATTATTGTGAACAGCCCAGCGCTTCTGGGGTGATTTTGAAGCGCTCCTATCTTTAACAGTAAAGCGCTAATCGCTCAAAAATGGTGCAGGTTACGCGTTTGCGTTTCAGCTAATCGCTAAAAAACGCAAAATGCTTAAATGAGAACAGCCACATATACTTAACATTGACCAAGCGCTTTTCAAAACGCTAGCCATTTCCAGCGATGCTGAAATCGCCTGAAAAGCGCTCTAGTGTGAATGGGCCCTCACAGTACAAATTCCAGCAAAGAATCGCCTGAGCAGATCAGATAAATGTGATCATATTGGCAGAAAATAACCTCAATGTCTCAAATTGACCTTAAAAAATTCTAATGGAAATCATTCAAAAGGAACATTTAGTCAAAGGTAAAACATTTTTATAACTGGTTGTAATGGAAAGGAAGTACAGATTAATTCATCAATGGCAAATAATCAATGTATTACAACATTTTATTTTCGATTAAATCTGATCACTCAAAGTCGTACGGTTTGAAAGTTTAGAAAGGAAGAAATACCTGGACGAAAACATTCCTATCCACCATTACTATACAGGATTAATACAATCCTTACAGATAAACTGAAATTATTCAAACAAAAGGTTGCAAAAAAATAATTCTACAGTAAAAATACAGTAGCCAGAAAGAACCTAGATTGCCTAAACAGAATCGTGATCACACCAGTGCTGGACAGACAGCACAGACGTCTGAATCTGTTGAATAGCCAGTGCTGTAGACATGACCACCAGAGTTCATCCAAACAGAGTTGGATGTCCTCATTAGCCTGCATGCAGTGGTGGTGATAATGACAGCAGTGTCAGATGTCAGGGACTGTCCCAACTCTCCCTTGCCGCCATCCACCCGGGCTCTGCAGCAACAAGGAGGTAGTGCTAAACCTATCAGGGGACAATTGCTGCGACCCCTGGCAGACAGATGGCAATGGCATGACACTGCAGTACTGCCCTCCCCCTATCACCACTATGCAGCCCTCCGACTCACCCTCCTCCTGCTCTCTGGATCCTGCTGCTCTCTCTACGGAAGAGGCTGCAGCACCTTGTCCAGCAGATCCCCATGGCATACTGACCCGGGAGCGAACAGAGCAGCGCAGGGGACGCGCTCAGGCGCGCTCTAGCTCTCCCGTGCCCGCGCCTCTGCACACCGGCATTCCACGTACATTGTGGAGTACGTACCGGACGTGAGGTTACTGAGAGGAAGTGGGGGTGGCTTTCGCACAATGATGAAGGATGGAGGCAGGGTTGATGTTATGTTCTTTCGTTTTGGTAGTGGAAGAACTGCTTATAACTTGATAGAACTGGAGGCTTGACACCACGGTGGGTTGTCCTTGAAGTATAGTGGGGTGTACTTGAAGGATACCTGAAGTGATTGCGACAAGGAGGCCCCTAAATTATGTCTCTTGATAACACTTTTCAATTTTAAAGGGAACCTGAAGTGAGTACAATTATTTAAAATAAACACATGACATAGCTGCAAATGAATATTACATACTTACCTCGCCTTCAAGAGAACCCGAGGTGGGATTTAATTATGTTACTGGGGCACAGAGGCTGGTTGTGCACACTAAGACCAGCCTCCGTTGCCCCATGGTAAGCCTCCATGTCCCCCCTGTGCGCCGCTATACCCCCCGCAGTGCTGGCGACATGCAGCGCGTCGCCAGCACAATGTTAACCTATGCGCTGTCAGTCAGCGCCGCTCCTCCGCATCGGCGCTACCCGCCCGCGTCACTTCCCTCCTATCAGCGGGAGGGAAGGGACACGGGCAGGTAGTGCCGAGGCGGGGGAGCGGTGCTGACAGACAGCGCTTAGGGAAACATTGTGCTGGCGACAGGCTGCGTGTCGCCAGCACTGCGGGGGTATAGTGGCGCGCAGGGGTGACATGGAGGCACACCATGGGGCAACGGAGGCTGGTCTTAGTGTGCACAACCAGCCTCTGTGCCCCAGTAACATAATTAAATCCCACCTCGGGTTCTCTTTCAGTACCTCTCAGAAGCTCACCATTTTCTTCTTATAGTGATCCCTTCCAGTTCCGACAACAATTTGTCAGAACTGAAATATACCAGTTGCTGTCAGTTATATATCAGCAGCTGTCAGTTACAACTGAATGTGCAAGGTAATTATTATGTTTCCCTATGGCTCATGTAGCCGATATTACAGTTTAACAGTGTGCTGACCAGGAAGCTGTTATGGGGTAATGGCCATTTTTAAAATGGAGGCCTGAGAATTCCATTGATCACCGTGGACAAAAGGGACTCCGAAGAGGAGGAAGAGATTGAGGAGTAGACTATACAGGAGGTAAGTATGACCTGTGTATGGTTTTTGTGACTTTTTATTTTCAGTTCAGGTTCTCTTTAAAGAGAACCTGTACTGAGTAAAATTATTTAAAATAAACACATGAGGTAACTTCAAATAAACATTACATAGTTACCTTGCCATCAGTTCCTCTCAGAAGCTCACCATTTTCTTCTGACAATGATCCCTTCCAGTTCTGACAACATTTTGTCAGAACTGAAATATATCAGTTGCTGTCAGTTATATATCAGTTGCTGTCAGTTACAGCTGAGAGGAGAACTGATGTGTCCATGTTTCCCTATGACTCAAGTGGACGATATTACAGTTTAACAGTGTGCTGACCAGGAAGCTGTTATGGGGTAATAGCCATTTTCAAAATGGAGGACGGAGAATTCCATTGATCACAGTGGACAAACAGGACACAGGAGAAGAGAAAGAGATTGATGAATAGACTACACAGCAGGTAAGTATGACTTGTGTATGGTTATTTTGACTTTTAATTTTCAATACAGGTTTTCTTTAAGGTGCCCATTAATGGTATAATTTTTTCATAAGATACATCGGTGCTTAGTATGCCATCAAGGCAGTTACACACCCAGGAAAAGTTACAATGTTTCAAACCCTTCAGTCAGTAAGTGTATATAATGTTTTAATCCCTTCAGCATCAGTGTCTCAAGGTGGCCACTAACGGTCCAATTTCTAGCGAAAAATCGTTCGAGCAATCAGAAATTCTGATCGGATTGGTTGTAAATAATCTCCGTTGGTGGACACAATCGATTATGAATTTTACCCCCTATGTAGTATGAGAGCCATACCTACACAGTCTTTTCTATGGAGCTGAACTCCCCATCAGAAAACAATCTTTGCAAGATGCTGCACACACAGATGCTGTACAGACACAAAAGATCAGCATCTGCTAAAGATCTGTTCCTGCCAAAGATCCGTTCCTGCAAATTGCATTCATAGTCTTTGAGATCTGCAGATCATCATACACACCTTGTTTAAATAACATTCATCTGCAGATCTGAAAATCCATCCTGGTGGATCTGATCTGCAGATGACTATCTGTTAAATAAGGTGTGTATGATGATCTGCAGATCTCATAGACTATGAATGCAATTTCCAGGAATGGATCTTTGGCAGGAACAGATCTTTTGCAGATACTGATCTTTTGTGTCTGTACAGCATCTGTGTGAGCAGCATCTTGCAAAGATTTTTTTCTGATGGGGAGTTCAGCTCCATAGAATAGACTGTGTAGAGTATGGCTCTCATACTACATGAAGGGTGGTAAGATTCGTCTGTGATCTTTCATTTTCCAAAGACTATAGTCTGATGTGTGTATGAGCCTTTACACACAGAGATAACAGTGAGGGAAATCCCCCTCACCTCATTAACTCTCCCGTCAGAAATGAGCAGACAGTGCCAGTTCAGAGTGAAAGGAATTTGTTACAGTAAACAAAAGAGATAAGCAAATTAAATGTATACATCATGATTCATTATTTACCAGCACTTCAGGAACTCTATCTACTCAGGTTAAAAAACACGTTAATCAATAGTAGCCCTTTAAGGAGGTGGGGTTTAGAGTTAAGGAGGGGGCAGAGTGGATAAGGTTAGGAGTTAAGGGTGGGTTAAGGATTAGAAGTTAAGGAGAGGGGTTTAAGTGTTAAGGAGGTTAAGGGTTAGGGTTAAGAAGGGGGAGGTTAAGGAGAGGGGAGGTGAAGGCTTAGGGTTAAGGAGGTGCAGGTTAAGGAGAGGGGAGGTGAAGGCTTAGGGTTGAGGAAGTGGAGGTTAGGGGCTAAGGAGGAGGGAGGTTAATGTGTGTTAGGGGGGAAGTTAAGGGTTAAGGTTACAAGTTAAGGTGGGGGAAGAGTTAAAGCGGGAGGGGGGGGGGTCAGGGTTACTAAACTATCTTTTTCCTGTTACATTAGTTATGTACTCTAATTTATTAAGTAAGCAAATGTGTTCATTCTGCACAGCCACAGCACCACCATTGAAAGAGATTCCAGGCTGTAATTTGAGACAATGACGCTGAAAGGCATGAAACATTGGCCTCAATTCACTAGATCATGCTCGAGATAATAAGGCAAGAGATAACTTGCCACCGCACAGTGAGAGAGTTATCTTATCTCTTCATTCCTTAAGTTACCTCCTCTGTAGTTATTTTCACACGCAGTTAATTAACATCCTGTCTTTAACTTTAGAATTCTAGAGTTATTTTAAGGATTGAAGAGTCAACTTCAAGACAGAAGAGTTAAGGTGGCCATACACTCGTTAGATTTTTTTACTAGGAACAGATTTCCTATAGATTTCAGTATGAAATCTATTGAAAATCGATCTGATGGCATTTTTTTGCCATCAGATTTCCATTAGGTCCAATGCAAAATGATAAGCAATCTCAACAGATAGACCTAGATTTTCCAGCATGTCAGATCGATTGAAATCGATCGAAATTGGGCGCAAATTGATCGGCCGATCAATCGGTTTGTGATCGATCAATCGGCCGCTAATCGCCTCAGTGTATGGGACCCTTTAACTTTAGGTTTGCCTGAGATAAAATGTTTCCTGAATACTACATGCCTTATCACCATGGTGATAACTAAAGAAACGTTATTAAAGACAGGAGATAAGCTTAAGGTGGCCACTAACGGTCCAATTTCTAGCAAAAAATCGTTCGAGCGATTAGAAATTCTGATCGGATTGGTTTAGTACAATATTTCACTTCCGATCAGAATTTCTGATCGCTCTAACGATTTTTCGCTAGAAATTGGACCGTTAGTGGCTACCTTTAGTGAATTGAGGCCATTGTATACACTTGCTGACGCTGAAGGGATTGAAACATTGTATACACTTGCTGAAGGGATTGAAACATTGTATACACTTGCTGACGGCTGAAGGGATTGAAACATTGTATACACTTTTCTTGAGTGTGTGGCCTGGAGGGCATCCTAGCTAATAAAATACAAGTGTCCCTGCATTTCATGTCCCTGTGTCAGTGCTTTTGCGCTACTGCGCATGTCCTGCACTGACACAGCCGTTGGGACAGGCTGGGACAGGAGGCGTGCCGGCCGGACGTGTGTGTGTGCGCGTGGTGGGAGTGTGCACGTGCGGCGGGCGCATCGGGCGGGCGGAGGCGCGCGTGCGGCTGTGACAGACCTAGAGCCTGTTATTAAATGGGCTTAGGTCACTAGTAATACATAAATACCATACCATCTTTTGACACAATTTGAACAATTTAAGAAGGTTTTGATTTGATCATAAAATCCAACTTTCGGATTGATAATTTTACCTTTTCCAGTTGACCGAAGAATCGAATTACATCGATTTGCACCATTGATGGCACAGTTTTCGATTATACAATTTGATCATAAAAAGTGTGTTGAAAGATCGAATCTGAAGGAAAAATTGTACCGTTAAAAAGTGACCCTGAGCCGAAGCTGGGGATCGATATCGCGTACATACCCTAATAGAGGGAAGCCTCAGGATCCTACTGAGTATTCCCTTGCTGATCTACAGCCTCCTGTTGTTGAGCGCGGCCCCACTCCACGTCGGGGGTCACACAGTAGCCGTGAGAGCCCGCCAGCAGCTCCGGCTTACTGCGCATGCAGGCGGGCTGGGTCGGTTACTGCGCAGCCATGCTGCAGGAAGAAGAGCTGCATGGCCCCATTAGGATAATCTTCTGGGGGGCCGAGCTCAGTGACGGTGGAAATGAGAGCAACAAGGGAAGCCTCAATAGGATCCTGAGGCTTCCCTCTCTTTTAGATAAGTATCTGATGTTGAGTACCTGAGCTTTGGCTCGGGTACCCTTTAACCACCCTGGCGTTCTGATAAGATCGCCAGGGAGGCTGCGGGAGGGTTTTTTTTAAATTAAAAAAAAACTATTTCATGCAGCCAACTGAAAGTTGGCTGCATGAAAGCCCACTAGAGGGCGCTCCGGAGGCGTTCTTCCGATCGCCTCCGGCGCCCAGAATAAACAAGGAAGGCCGCAATGAGCGGCCTTCCTTGTTTTGCTTACACCGTCGCCATAGCGACGAGCGGAGTGACGTCATGGACGTCAGCCTACGTCCTGACGTCAGACGCCTCCGATCCAGCCCTTAGCGCTGGCCGGAACTTTTTGTTCCGGCTGCGCAGGGCTCAGGCGGCTGGGGGGACCCTCTTTCGCCGCTGCTCGCGGCGAATCGCCGCAGAGCGGCGGCGATCGGGCAGCACACGCGGCTGGCAAAGTGCCGGCTGCGTGTGCTGCTCTTTATTTGGCGCAAATCGGCCCAGCAGGGCCTGAGCGGCAGCCTCCGGCGGTGATGGACGAGCTGAGCTCGTCCATACCGCCCAGGTGGTTAAAGGGAATCTGAAGTGAAAATAAACGTATGATATAATGATTTGTATGTGTAGTACAGCTAAGAAATAAAACATTAGTAGCACAGATATGAGTCTCATACTGTTTTCAGTACAGGAAGCGTTAAGAAACTTCAGTTGTTATCTATGGATAGCTTCTCTGAGCTGTGCAACTTTGCTCTGTCTTCTGAAGCTTTTATCTCAACTGTCTCTCACTGTATCTTGTTTGTTTAAAGGACCACTCCAGCGATAAAGAAAGCAGTTAAAATCTGACAGAGCCGACAGGTTTTGGACTAGTCCATCTCCATCTCCTCATGGGAAATTCTCAGAGTTTTCTTTGGTTTCAAAAGCATTTCCTCAATGGCAGTTGCGAAGTAGGAAGGGTTGGTATCTTACTGTTTTGCCAGTTAAACTGCCGTTCAGGAAATGCTTCTGAAAACAAAGAAAACCATAATCCTAATAACCACTATTAAGTGATGCGAATGCAGCTATCGCATCACTTCCGCATTGCATCACTTCCGCATCTCCCGAAGCAGAAGTGAATTGAAGAGATGGGACGCAGCTGCGGGCGGATGCGGTCGTGCGAGACTCTGCAGCATGCTCCGCACCGCTCCGCACAACATGCACGCAGTGGAAACTCTTCCATTGCTGTGCATGTGTTTCAGGACACCCTTAGGCCCAGTTTACACTTAGGGCCCATTTCCATTAGACGCGGTGCCATGCAGCTGCATAGCTGCATCGCACCGCGTGTGTCGTGAAACACATGCACGGCAATGGAATAGTTTCCATTGCATGGATGTTGTGTGGAGTGATCTGAGAATTTGAAGCATGCTGCAGATTCTCGCACGGCCACATCCGCCCGCACCCACAACTTATCTCCTCAATTCACTTCCACATTGGGAGATGCGGAAGTGACACGGCCAGCAACGGAAGCAATGCCACTAGGTAGTGCATTTGCATCACTTTATGAATGGAAACGGGCCTTTAATCAGTTGGTATGCGTTTTTTTCTTCTCCATAGCAGTGCATTGTGAAAAAGATTTCAGTTAAAACGCATTAAAGGGAAGGTCCAAGGGAATTAAAAAAATAAATCCACTTACCTCAGGCTTTCTCCAGCCCCTGGCAGCCATCCTGTGCACTCGCCGCAGCTCCGTTGGCTCCCAGTGCCTTCCAGGAAGTAGCATCAGACACTTAGAGAGAGAGGAACCGCTGGCGGTGGAACACATGAAGGTATGTGTTCCTGCACGCCGCTGTTGATAGATACTGGAGGGGAGTGCTGAGGGGAGAGCCTGAGGTGAGGGGGGGGGACTGTCCCACCTCCCCGCCGATGTGTGCTTATGCTCTCTTCTCATACTGCGACCCCTCCGGCCCCCCAAAACAGCCCTGAGCGGGTGCAGGGGCTGCAGCCCCTATTGTTACACCCCTGACTACGGCGCCAGTTACCACTGCCCGATATCCCCCAGCCTGTCCTAGTTATACATCAGGCAGGCCACCAGGTCACAATCTACGGCTCCAGCCATCCGATCTGCTTATTTAGCAGCAAGATAAATCTACTTTGGCCCTCTAGGTCCACCTCAGCCTAAGATGCACCATACGTCACTGGCCTGGGGCCACAGCCTCACAGCAATCCCTTGCTCTGGAGCCCTGAAAACCAGCAAGCTTTCAGGCATGCTTGCTCCCCCTCACCAGGAATGCTCTCCTTGGCCTGAAGCTGCTGCCCAGTGTTTAGACTATTTTGGCATACAAATCCAACCACACGTGGAATGACCTCACCAGACTTTTCTGGACAGTTATCCAAGCAAGCCACCATCGCAACCCCAGGGGATCCTTGGAATCTGTGTCTCTCTTATTTCTCCTCTATTCTTTCCTTTCTCTCGCTCGCTACTATTTGCTATCCTTCTACTTCTTTCTCTCCTCTCTGCTCGATCCTTTTTCAAGGACTTACTGTGGGGCACCCCGAATCGCTACAGAGCACGTGAGTGCCACAACAGAATGTGGCAGCTCCGCTCAACATAGCACTCGGATCCCTGCTCCGGTCCTTCTTCGCTATACTGTCTATATGTCTACTCTATGTACATTACACTGTATTTTTATTGCCTTACCATCACTGATCCTGTATGTGCCAAAAATAATTCCGGGTACAACCCCAATTGTACTTGGCGAAATAAATGATTCTGATTCTGGCTAGTCCAAAACCTGTCAGTTCTGAGCAGAGTTTAACTGCTTACTTTTTTCTCTGGAGTGGTCCTTTGAGGTTTTACTACAGAGGAAAGTTGAAAAGGTAAATTATCTCTGTTCTGTGGAATCATTTAAAATGCTGAGTGACTCTGGTGTGTATTAGAGAATGATGCAATGTTATAAAAGCAACCCGCATGCTGAAATAGTTAAAGTGTACCAAAGACGTTAAGTTGTAAAGATTTGATACTTACCCGAGGCATCCTCCAGCCCCATAACTCGTCTCGGAGTCCGCCCGCGGTCTGCCGTTCAGCCACAATCAGCCCCGGTAAAAGGGTCAGTCAAGTCCAGTCTGGGTCTGCTGCCAATGCGCGGACCTCCTGCGCATTCGCGGTAGACCCGGACTGACGTGACTGAGCCTCTTCCCATTCATTAATTTAACGATCAGCGGCAGGAGCGACGGGAACGAGAGCGTCGGAGGCAGCACCAACTGAGAATGATCACTGTTTTTGAACAAAAACAATGATCATTCTCAGCGGACATGCACGGATTGACTCAAGGGACTTCTTTCCCCTGCCACCGGGACCATCGCGATGGCGAGCTTCTGCCCACACAATCACGCGCACAGCCCCGCAGACTGCACGGACGTGAGCCTCACGTCCCTGCAGCTACAGCAGCACCTGCCACGGACGTGAGGCTCCCGTCTGTGTGGCTGAAATGGTTAATGAGCACCTTTAGAAAGAGCTTGGAATGAAATATCTACCAATTTTTATTGCTTACTTTTGGGTGCTTTTCCATTATGTTGTTGTTGACTATGCCATTGGGCCAGGAAGTGAGAACATTGTTAGCAGTGAAACAGCTGCAGAGATATTTCAGAATTGCTCTAATTTGCCAATTTGGTTAGAGAGAAACAGAAAACAGAAAGTGCAAGGTCCAAACCAGAGGTTTGCAGTAGTTCAGATAAGAAGCATGTATGAAGTGAGTAAACAAAAAACAACCCAAAGTTGCATACTTACCTCAGTAGCTGGAAACCTCTGGATTGTACAGAGGCTTCCTGGATGCTTGTAGAACCCACCATTCCAGTGCAGCATCCCTCTCCATCTTTTGGCAGCACTCAGTAGAAGTTTGCAGTAGCTAAATAAGACATTGTTAGTTTTTAACTGGTAACTTAAAGGGAACTTTAACTGACCACAGTAGAGTCTCACTTACCTGGGGCTTCAACCAGCCCCCCGCAGCCGTCCTATGCCCGCGGTGTGCCAAACCGATTCTCTGGTCCCCCACTGTGGCTTAGTTTAGCTTCGGAGGGCCAATGCGCTTGCGCGGCCTTGCTGCGCGTATCCTCGTACGCGTTCACAGGTTCTCTCTTACCGGATCAGCTGATTTTGGCGCGCGGCTCTGAGAGCCGAGCGCCGAAACTGGGCGGCCCATAGCAGCGGCTAGCAGACCCTGAATTACATCTCCCTCCGAGTTGCAACAACTCCGAGGGGGAATAGTATTTAACGCCACCTCGGAGTGTAGCGGCAACGGTGAGAGCCGCTCTCACCACGCCGAACTGAGCGGCGCCGATTTAATATGCACCCCTCTCTTACTGCACTTGCAGAGGATGTGCTCATCAACGTGAACGTATAAGGATGTGCATTGGCCCGCCGAAACTAAACTAAGCCACTGTGGGGGACCGGAGAATCGGTTTTGCATGCCGCAGTTTTATTAATTGCAATTCTGAATGGGTATTATATTGCATTGAATGTCCATGCCCAATGATTTATGTTGGAATGACGACCAGGAAGCTAAAGACACGCATTTCAGAACATATAAGCAATATAAAATGCGGAAAGAAACTGAATGGCGAATATAGGAGCTCCCTGGCTGAACATTTCTGTGTGGTCCATGGTGGGTCTCTAGCTGGATTCTAGCTGGATTCAGGTTTAAGGGGATCTACAGACTGACCAATAACAGGAGAGGGGGAGATAGAGAACGGGTACTGCTGCAACAGGAATGCAGGTGGATCTACCTGTTACAATCACTGTCCCCAAATGGTCTCAATCAAGAATTGGACTATAAGGTTTTCCTGTAAAGTGTACCTGTATAAGTCTTTCGCAACTTGTGTGAAATATACAATTTGATCAGATCAAAAAGCGCGGTGCGCTATACAAATGAGACATATTGGCAGGTGTATGTGCATATGCGCCTGTCTGTTGGGCTGGCAGAAACAGCTAAGAAAGTGGACCTAGGGATTCTAAATGCAGGCAGCGCATGCAGTAGAAACAGAGTACTGTTATGTTCCTGATCAGGAGACGCTGCAATAGTTGCCATGACAGCGAAAGTGGGACTGGCGAAACAGCCGGCAAACACGCATAAAGAGGGCATCTCCGCCTCCCCCTTACGTCACACACTCTGATGAAGTCCGCGGTGGGCGGGCGCAACGCGTCAGTGGGCGGGGCTACAACCTGCAATGTGTTCTGAGCGTCTCCGTGGTCCATGAACTCTCAGCCGGAAGGGATCGCCTAAGTGGACTAGCACACCGCTACTCCCCGCTGCGGACGCGCTGTCGGGTTGAGAGGCAGGTGAGCGAAGACAGATCCTATATTGACATCCGGGAATCGTGACTGGAGGCAGCGTGGTGAGACTGGTGAGATACCAATCGCTGTTATCCAGCCAAGTGGTATGGTTGCTTAAAACGGGAACCCTTAATAGAGCTGAGGATCAAGTTCATGCAGCAGACCTGGCTACCTCTGTCTCCCCACTCTGAGGATATCGTAGATGGTACCGGTACCAGTGTGGATAAGGGGGGCTTGTGGTATGCTGGGCTGTGCTTGAATGGAGCGCTCCACATGGTTTTAATTGTTTTTAGGATGGAGGTGTCTTGTTCTTGTTTTTGCATACATGTGCACAATAAAGCATTATGATATATTGGTATCCCCTGGGTGGTCACATTCAATTATTTGAGGGCGGATCGGGATTCCCTGTGACGTCCCGACGTCCAGGGCGACCGGGGAAGCCCTGCAGGAAATCCAGTTCTCAACGGGACTTCCTGCATACTCTGATCGCCGAAGGCGATCGGAGTGGGTGGGGGGATACCGCCGCTCAGCGGCTATCATGTAGCGAGCCCTGGGCTCGCTACATGATTTAAAAAAAAAAAAAATAAAAAAAAAGTGCGGCGCTGCCTCCTTGCCGGATTTTTTAGACCGGCAAGGAGGTTAAAGTACCACTGAAGTGGGAACATATATTGGGGTATATGCACTAGACTGGGTTAAGCAGAATAACATGCGTCAAATCTTACCATACAATGAGCAGAGCAGAATGCAAAGCATTACGATCTACTCATCATGCAGCAAGACTTACGCACCTTATTCTGCTTAATGCATTTTAGTGCATACACCCCATTGTGCGGTAACAAGGTGGGCTAGATCACCTGCTATATAAACTATTCTCCTGCTGCTTGGGGTTCCTCCCATTCTCATCATCTTTAATATTTGACTGGCCCCTTAGTTGAATGAGTTTTGAGGCTGAGAGTGGCATCACTGCGTTTCTGCTCAGCCGCCTGACACAACCCACTGCACCACTGGCTCCAGCATCGCCTGATCATCAAGTGGCACCTTACCTCTCGATTGCAAAGGTGGATACCATCGTATGACTCACACCACAGTGACACCTGGCCAGGACTGAAACTTAAAGGGAACCTTAACTGAGAGGTATATGGATGTTTCCTTTTAAACAATACCAGTTGCCTGGCAGTCCTGCTGAGCTCTTTGGCTGTAGTGGTGGTTGAATCACACACCTGAAACAAGCATGCAGCTAATCCAGTCTGACTTCAGTCAGAGCACCTGATCTGTATGCTTGTTGAGGGGCTTGTGGCTAAAAGTATTAGAGACACAGGATCAGCAGGAGAGTCAGGCAACTGGTATTATTTTAAGAGGAAAAATCCATATCCTTCTCAGTTTAGGTTCCCTTTAAGAACCATTGGAGGGTCTGTGGGTCAGCTTCTCCCATGAATCTGTGCACTGCTTTCCTATGAAATGTTGGCTGTTATGCCTACCTGACAGAAGGTGGCTCATATGACTGTTCCATACACATTTGGAGTCTGCTGCTTGCTAATACATGTGGATCATAGTATACTGTGGCTGGCCTTCGGTCTATAGACAAGCATATGTTTGGATCCATGGGGTTTGTGTCATATACTGCTTTGCCCTGCTGAACAACTTGCTTTATCCAGGAACTGCACCACTTTCCCTGCGATTGAGGGCCCATTTCCACTATCGCGAATTCGCATGCGTTTTTTCGCATGCAAATTTGCATAGCAATACAAGTGAATGGGACTGTTTCCACTTGTCAGGATTCCTTTGCGTTTTTCTGTGCAGAAAAAATTCGGATGGCAAAGCCATCAGAATTCGCATACCGCATACCGCTATGCGAATCGCATACAATGTATTTAATAGGAAATTTGCATGCGGTTTGGGTATGCGAATTTTCATGCGAATTTTCATGTGAATTCGCATAGAAACAATGGAAAAATCACACCAGCACTGCCATGGTTAAATTCGCATACATCGTCATCCATGCGAATTCGCATGCAACTTCGTATGAAAATTCGCATATACCCGCATGCGAAATTCGCATCCGCATGCGAATTTTTACCGTGGCGATTCGCACCGCACAAGTGGAAATGCAGCCTTAACATCAAAGCCAAGCATGGAATAATGCTTTCTGAGCTTGCTATTGAACTGAGTTGGTGCTTTTCCTCATACAGGTTGCTAACTTCCAAGGGAATTGGACTTTCACTGATGAACCCGTCCTCTTTATCATCAGAGCCCTTAGATTTAAATCTGCCTTTCTGGTTTGCAATTATAGGCCTTGTGATGTGGTGTGCTTGTTCTGGGATGAATAAGGCAATTTGAGGAGCAAGGGGATGTATGTGTGTGTGGTTCTTGTTGGTCAAGGCATATGGCTGAGCAATTTTAAAGTAAATTCTTTTGGTAAATAAAATGTATACAGTTTTTTCACTAAATTAGATTTGTTTGCTGGTTATTGGTGTGTACCATCCACCGTTGGGTATTTTTCCTTCCTAATTGGTATTGCTACCCCTTAGTTGTATATTCTCCAGAAAGTGCCATGCACAAGCACTTTTGAAGTGGGCATGCGCGAGTTACGAAATGCACATATGCAGTTAAAGGAAGCATGTGCATGAAAGAAAGAAGTGCATGGGTGCTTTCTTTTCACTGGGCAGCGTGATTTGGAAGTCATGCATGTCAAGTTCACAATTATTTGTTCAGTGCAGTGAACATCTAGTAAGCTGTGTCTTCAGTCGGCACAATCGCATTGTGCTGCGCATATGTGGCCCAGCCATGCGCGCACCCCTATTGCCGGGTGCAATCTACGCTGCGCAGTTAATACTGGGAAGTATAAAGGCTGACATTCATTTTGTCTGAGGTACACTTTAATTAGCTCCAGAATCTGATTGGCAATTCAAATCACCAAAAATTGGGGCTCTTGTAGAACACTTCCTGTTAAGCTGGCCATATAGTTATAAATTGTCACCTGATGTGGTAAAACGATCAATTCCTCTGTGATAGGTATCGATTCCTACCACATGCAGCTCATCAATTATTGAAAACGTTCAGCTTTGCACTGATTGATGCAGTACAATGCTGTTGCCCATCAGTTGATTACCCCACCTGTCCTGCCTTCAATTGACCTATGGTAAGATTTCCATTTTGGCCCCAATTCAAAAAGCATTACCACATGCGGTATTGCAGAAAACAGCTGAAGTTACCAAACCTTTTGTAAAATGTAAATTCATAAAGGCTGTTAAAGCATGGCGAGCTGAAATTACTGACAAGTAAGGTAAATTACCAACGGGGGCGCTAAATACCCCAACATGTCAGTAAATGTCAATTCATAAAGATTAGAGCATGCTGTCAAGCCAAGTAAGATGTTCAGTATTTAAGACCAGTTCTGATGTGTCAGAAACTAACCATCAGTGTGCTATAACATTTGACAGACCCAAGCAAAGAGCCAATAGGAAGAGCCTCCCCCTCCTGCTACTCTCTCTATTAATTCCAATACATATATTCTTAGGAGGGTCAAATTTTTCTCACCACCCCTGCAGGATTTCCCCTGCAGCCCTTTAGACAGTAACCCTTTAGATTCCTGTTTGAAGTTGCAGAGGAACAACTAGTGAAATCATCTAAGCATGGTGTGTCTGATGTTTATTGAGAGTTCATATAAAGACAAGGTATAAAATAAAATGTTAAGAAAGACAATAGATTTAGAGGGACTAGAAGGAGACATGTAGATCTAAAAAGGATGACGGGGATGCCTCTTACTATTGGAATGCTGTCAAAGCACAGAAGTGGGAGAACATCACAGTAACAGCACAGATACCTTCTGCACAGCTGTTTTACTGTTTACCAAAAGTCTTGGTGAATTGAAGCCATGTTTTTCGACAAATTCTACCGCACCTGTGAAAATATTTATGAATTAGGAAACAAAATTGTAAAATACCTGATTTTTTTTTTTTTTTTAATCACAAAGCCCTTTATGAATTGAAGCCCTTGGGGAAACTATTCCCAGCAGATGAGTTGAGTCTGTAGGGAATGGAATGGGGAAATTGATGTGTATGGGTACCTTTACTGGTGTGCCAAGGGCAGAAAGGTAAATCTCTCCCAGATGGAAATTGGACATCATTACAATCCTGAGAGTGTCTCATCTTTAGTTTTCCCAGCACCAGTTTGTGCTCTAGAAGATTGTGCTCTATTACCCATTGCACTTTTTTTTTTTTTTAGCGTTCTCACCTGAAATTCTTCGGATCTGTTGAGATCTCCCCTTGCTCACAGTTTCTGTGACAGATTAGTGACCTCACAACTGTCCCAACTGAAAGTGAGGTGAATTTCATAATTTTAAAGAGGAACTCCAGTGAAAATAATGTAGTAAAAAAAAGTGCTTCATTTTTTACCATAATTATGTATAAATGATTTAGTCAGTGTTTGCTCATTGTCTTTCCTCTCCCCGATTTACATTCTGACATTTATTACAAGGTGACATTTTTACTGTGGGCAGGTTATGTAGCTGCTCCTAGCTGTTTTGGCTGTTAGAGACAGCTGTAAACAGCCATTTCCTGTCTGTGAACATTGTTACATTGTGGCAGTTTGCCCAGAGTACCGTGGTCCCAGAGCTTCTTGTGGGAGGGGTTTTAGCACAAAATCAGTCATACAGCGCCCCCTGATGGTCTGTTTACCCCCCCTTAAGGACCAGCGTTATTTCTTGTGATCTGTGCTGGGTGGGCTCTGCAGCCCCCAGCACAGATCAGGTTTCATGCAGAGCGATCAGATCGCCCCCCTTTTTTCCCCCCTATGAGGATGGTGTGCAGGGGGGGGGTCTGATCGCTCTGGTGGGCAGGCTTGTTGCGGGGGGGGGGCACCTCAAAGCCCCCCTCCGCAGCGAAATTCCCCCCTCCCTCTCCTACCTGCTCATCCCCGGTGATCGGGGCTGCACAGGACGCTATCCGTCCTGTGCAGCCAGTGACAGGACGTCCCCTGTCACATGGCGGCGATCCCCGGCCGCTGATTGGCCGGGGATCGCCGATCTGCCTTACGGCGCTGCTGCGCAGCAGCGCCGTACAATGTAAACAAAGCGGATTATTTCCGCTTGTGTTTACATTTAGCCTGCGAGCCGCCATCGGCAGCCCGCAGGCTATTCTTGAAGCCCCCCCGCCGTGAATTGACAGGAAGCAGCCGCTCGCGCGAGCGGCTGCTTCCTGATTAATCAGCCTGCAGCTGGCGACGCAGTACTGCGTCGCTGGTCCTGCAGCTGCCACTTTGCCGACGCGCAGTATAAGCGTGCGGTCGGCAAGTGGTTAAGGCCTTGTTCACATTGCATTCGGCTTGCATGTCTGTTTTTTTTCCACACATTTTTTTATCCTTTTAACCAGGATTTTTTTTTTTTTTTAAATGCTCATGCAATCGCTTACCAAAGCGATTTTGTGAGCGTTTTTTCCTTTACCTTCCATTGAGGCAAATTGCCTCAAAAATGGCCCAAGCACCGCTTTTCAAAGCGGATCGCAAATGAACCGCTCTGATATGAACTCTCTCATAGAGAATCATTGCACACGCGCTTTCAGGGCGATTTTGAAAATCGCCCGCGCTTAAAATTGTACAAAAACGCTAATAATGTGAACAAGGCCTAAGGCCCTTTTCACAGTGGGATGTTGCGTTTGATGCGACGTTAAGGTCGCACAACATGCCCCTAACGCAACGCATGTTAGTTTTGAAGTTGGACATTATATTGATGCGCCGTTTTCGTTACATACTGATAGAACAAAAACGGCACGTGTCACATTTTAAAAAAAAAATCGAAAACATTACTGAGCATGTGCACAGTCCAACATAGCTAATAACGCACACCACGCAGCACTTTCTAAATATTGCTACACGTTACACACAACGCAACGTGTGCACTGTGAATGTTGCACAGACTTACTATTGCTGTGCGTTAGTCTTTTTTATAACGTGTGACTTTAACGTCGTACTGTGAAAGCAGCGTAAAAGTATGTTGGTGAGGAAGGATGCTAGTGGCATCATGCGTATTGAGTAGCGCATCAAAACGATGTCATGCGTAATTTTAGATGCGTGAAAAGTGACATAGAAAATGGTCTTGCATTTGAAATCTTTCATCAGCCCTTTGAAATCTTTCATTGGTGCAAAAAAATTAGATTTGGTACGATTGTGAAATTGGATTGAATTCTCGTAGCGGATGTCCAAACTATGCCATCTTTGATCGTATAATTACGGTCATTGGAGATAAATATTCTCAAGAAGGCTATATTAGCCTAAAAAGAAGGTACAGCGATGATACCCGCAAGACGGAGAATAAACTTTGCACCTATCTGCAAAAAGTCATGTAGGTAACAATTCGATTTGCCTACACAAAATAAGGAAAAGGAAGGGTTAATGAACTCAAGAGCAGAGGACAATAAAGGGAGAAAAGTGTGCAACCATGAGGTGACGTGCAATCGAAACGTGACACGTGACTTATTGGAGCACCTTCCTAAGATCAGATACAAGAGGCTGTGTAAGTCAGGAAATTCCCAGAATTGAAGAGAGTCTCCAGAGCAACCACCACCAAGGCTAAAGGATGTGCAGAAGAAGCGGAATTTCAGAAATCCAAAGTTTTGTTCAATAATAGAGTAAGGCTAGGGCAATATACTTTGTATGAAAAGAGGTTATGAATAAAGGGTTCATAAGTTCACAAATACCACTGCCTCCAGGGGCGTCGCAAGAGTGGGGGCAGCCAGGGCTAAAGAACTTACTTAAAGGAAAAAAATGCAAAGAGTATGACCCAGCTAAAAAAATAGAGACCAAAAAGAGAGAAAGATCAGGACTGCCATTGTGATTTAGTTATGGATGGAGAAAGCAGGCCAAATCGGTATGGTCATTAAACCCCATTGGGCCTGTAGTGTCTGTTAGCTGGATCCACCGTGCCTCGAGTCTGAATAAAAGTCTACGTCTGTCCCCACTTCTACAAGGTAGTATACTTTGGTCAATCACTGCAAAGTTCAGGTCCTCTTCTTGGCCGTCATGAACGGAGCGAAAATGTTCGACCAGTCTGCGGTGGCCTTTGTCCGAAGGCAAAGAACGTACATGTTAGAGGATGCAGTCCTTAACCATCCTGGTCGTCTTGCCAATGTAAGACCTCTGGCAAGTACACCAAATGGCATAGACCACGTACTCGCTCCTGCACGTCCAGAAATAACGAACAACATGGTCAGTAGGACCGCTTTTGTATGGTCTCCCAGTTTTTATAAACTTGCAAGCTTTGCAATTACCACAACGATAGTTGCCATTAGTTACAAATTTGTGTAGCCAGGTGCGTGGTGGATCATTGGCAATGTCGCTGTGCGTTACCAAGTCGCCGATAGTGGGGGATTTTTTGAAGGCAATCAGAGCATGCCAACAGACTGCACATCGCAATCTGAGTCTTCCTCTCCATGTGTGTTGTTTCCGTGTGTCTGCCCACTACTCTTGTTGCTGTATTAATGCACATGTGCTGACCCAGAGGACAAGAATAAACACCTAAAAGTGTTGCATGAATCATTCAAACAAAAAAAAATACTCCAGTAGGAAGCATTAAGAACTCAAGAGGGAAAATCTGCTGCAATACTAAAAAAAGCAAAGCAAAGTATCACTAGTACTAAAATCCAGGACTATTCGGTCACTGTTGTAGCTAAAATTTAATGTTATTGCATGTTGCTTGACTCAAGGTGGCAGGCAGGGGAGGACTGGCCAGGGGGGAAGGGGGGAGATTTCCCCCCAGGCTGCCTCTCATTTAATGATTTAGGGCTGGCCGATCCACCAATCTTTTCGATTATTATTGAATCAGATGAAAACCTGTGCAGCCACAAGAATGCCCAATCAAGGATTTGACTGATTTCGGGTGGAAATTAGTTGAATGTATTGATCTGAGATGCTGGGAAATCTCAGGTCGATGTGGTCGATCAAGTGCAGCAATCACGAATGATGAATGTGACAGAAACTCGGGCCATTGTGGCTCAAAATATATTCTGTGCCCCCCGATGCCTGTGCATTATAATTTACCTGTCACGCTGTCCCTCAAGTGTCCTTGCTGCATTTCTGCATTGGCGCCCCACGTGACCGTCGGCATATAGCACGTGGGGCGCAAGTGTGACATCATTTGGGCTGAAGTGCCGTGAAAACGGGCCTCTAGTTTGTGTTTTCCCTCCAGGCCAGAAGGCCCCAGTCCTCCCCTGGTGGCAGGCCTCTTCGTGTCTGCCCTTGTAGCCAATTTTAGAACTGTCAGATTTTGAAACAACAGTAGGGTTATCAGTTGAAATAAAAACAAAAGTTTGCTTTCCTAAAACAGAAAGAATTTGCGATAATTCAGGTTGGAGTGAGCTCGAGATGTCTCCCAGGCACCACTGCTGAATATATGCAAATTAACCATTGTGCCCTTAGAAGCTAAACACACCTCCAGAATCGCTGGAATGCAATGATGTGTCAGCTTGTTAATATGTACAGAGCCATAATAATCCAACATGCATACAGACTGTTTCAGATTGTTTGATCCTCATCAGTGCATGGCATGGATTAATTTGGCTCTATGGAGTAGGGCTTGTAAATCCGAGAGGCACAGACTAACCAGCAAGCTCATGGTGACCCAGAACTCATTGGGGTGTGTAAGGGACTACAATGGTCCTCAAAGCCCCCTTACTAAGATGTTAAGAAAAACAAAAGTTTGCTTTCCTAAAACAGAAAGAATTTGCGATAATTCAGGTTGGAGTGAGCTCGAGATGTCTCCCAGGCACCACTGCTGAATATATGCAAATTAACCATTGTGCCCTTAGAAGCTAAACACACCTCCAGAACCGCTGGAATGCAATGATGTGTCAGCTTGTTAATATGTACAGAGCCATAATAATCCAACATGCATACAGACTGTTTCAGATTGTTTGATCCTCATCAGTGCATGGCATGGATTAATTTGGCTCTATGGAGTAGGGCTTGTAAATCCGAGAGGCACAGACTAACCAGCAAGATCATGGTGACCCAGAACTCATTGGGGTGTGTAAGGGACTACAATGGTCCTAAAAGCCCCCTTACTAAGATGTTAAGAAAAACAAAAGTTTGCTAAGACATTCCAGCGGTTCTGGAGGGGTGTTTAGCTTCTAAGGGCACAATGGTTAATTTGCATATATTCAGCAGTGGTGCCTGGGAGACATCTCGAGCTCACTCCAACCTGAATTATCGCAAATTCTTTCTGTTTTAGGAAAGCAAACTTTTGTTTTTCTTAACATCTTAGTAAGGGGGCTTTTAGGACCATTGTAGTCCCTTACACACCCCAATGAGTTCTGGGTCACCATGAGCTTGCTGGTTAGTCTGTCCCAGTTGAAATAAAGATCAGCCAATATTATACAATGCTGCCACCTATTGATACTTTTCATTATTGCATTTGGTTGTTTCACGCCTTACAAATGTACAGTATATCTTCTCATAATGATCATGGAATGTTAATAACATCCAAAATTTGCTGTCCATGTGTGATATCAGTTGAAGTCTATATGTAGATAGAACAGGAGCCGCCCGGTTCACATTAGCGTTCGCTATCCGGATTTTCCGGATCTGATCCGGACTGCATACTGTACAAACGGAACGTACGTTCCGCATAGCAATGCAAAGGCTATGCGGACGTTCACATACGTACGTTCCGTACAGTACGGAGCCGGACCGGATCCGGACTCTTTTCCAACATGCGCTATTTTTTGTGTCCGGATCTCCGGCCCACGCATCCTGACCGGAGCCTGACCTGAGCCTGACAGCACCATCAGGAACAAAGAAACCAATGGGAAACGGAAGGCACAGAACACACTGCCTACAAAAACCTGACGTTCTACCCCACTTCCTATGCGTATCCAAGCGGCCATTTCGGATGGGGACACATGGGCCAAGCAAGTCTGGAGTGGAGCAGCAGTGACAGACATGCTGGAGCTGTTTGGCAGAATATCGGAGGTGGAGGAGATGCCTACAGCGGAGGAACCTGATTTTACATGTGCACCAGGTGCACCTTCTGCTGACCCGAACATTTTTTTATTTATATTTAACTATTTTTTGCCCACGGATCCGGATGGCAGCCTGATGCATGCCTGATACAAACGGACCGGATCCGGATCGGAACCGTACGGTTCTGATCAGGATCAGGTCAGGATCCGATCAGGATCCGATCAGGATCCAGTCCGTTTACTTGCCAAAACGCAAGTGGGAACGGGGCCTTAAGCAAATATGAGGACTAAGGTGAGATTCAAAAAAGGGTAAAGAAAATGCACTGCCACAAAACTTAGACATGGTTATTGTTATAAATGTAGGTGTGGCAATGTCTAAAATGTAGGGTGCTGTTAGATTCCATACACTCAAATATTATTTAACGCCTAAACGTAGGTCCTCCATCACAACTACAAAAATAATATTCTCCATCAAAGCAAGTAAAGCTGAAACATTCCCTATTACAAGTGCAGCAGTGATCTCTCCCATCACAAAAACAAGTGCAGCAGTGATCTCTCCCATCACAAGTGCAGCAGTGATCTCTCCCATCACAAGTGCAGCATTGATATTTCCCATCACAACAAGTGCAGCAGTGATCTCTCCCATCACAACAAGTGCAGCATTGATATCTCCCATCACAACAAGTGCAGCAGTGATATCTCCCATCACAACAAGTGCAGCAGTGATATCTCCCATCACAACAAGTGCAGCAGTGATATTTCCCATCACAACAAGTGCAGCAGTGATATCTCCCATCACAACAAGTGCAGCAGTGATCTCTCCCATCACAACAAGTGCAGCAGTGATCTCTCCCATCACAACAAGTGCAGCAGGGATCTCTCCCATCACAACAAGTGCAGCAGTGATCTCTCCCATCACAACAAGTGCAGCATTGATCTCTCCCATCACAACAAGTGCAGCATTGATCTCTCCCATCACAACAAGTGCAGCATTGATATCTCCCATCACAACAAGTGCAGCAGTGATATCTCCCATCACAACAAGTGCAGCATTGATATCTCCCATCACAACAAGTGCAGCATTGATATCTCCCATCACAACAAGTGCAGCATTATCTCCCATCACAACAAGTGCAGCAGTGATATCTCCCATCACAACAAGTGCAGCAGTGATCTCTCCCATCACAACAAGTGCAGTAGTGATATCTCCCATCACAAAAACAAGAGCAGCAGTGATATCTCCCATCACAACCAGTGCAGCAGTGATATCTCCCATCACAACAAGGCCAGAAGTAACATCCTCCATCACAAGTGCAGCAGTAATACGCCCCAACATAATAAGTGCAGCAATAATATCCCCCATCGCAACATGTTCAGAAGTGATATACCCAAATACAAGTAGTAATAGTAGTCCAGTAGTAATATTCTCCTATTCTCCACTATAACAAGTATACCAATACAGTAATATCACCCAACACAACACGTGCAGCACTAATATACCCATCACAAATACAGCACTGATATCTCCCATCACAACGAGTGAAGCAGGAAGATACCTGGTGTTGGAGGTCTGAACAGCAGTAGGTTGCTCCAAATCAGGAAGCCAAGCAGTCCTAAATGTTAGAAAGTTGAAGAAAGGTTTTTACTTTGCTATTGTGCATAGTACTTACAGCCTTTATGAATCAACCACTGGCATTTTCAGTGAGCTATTGTTTGTTCTGTAGTTGTTTAGTCACTATTCAGTCGAGTCTGACTCTTTGCAACCCCGTGGACCATACTGTCCATGGAGTTTTCTTGGCAAAGATACCGGAGTGGGATGACATATCCTTCTCCAGGGACCTGTGTTTTGTCTGAACTCTCTGCTATGACCTGTCTGTCTTGGGTGGCCCTTCACAGCATAGCTCACATGCACTTACTTTTTCCCTTTTTTTTGGCAAGCATTCAGTATGAGAATATAATAAAGTGAGAAGTGACAGCAACATGTTCAGTCCACAGAATTGTTTTTGCTTTATTCATTACATTTTTGGGCTCAGATTATCAAGGTACAATACAAAACTATGTAGCACTACTCTCACTACAACCACGCATTACAGTAACTTATACAGATATACAGTATGCCTTCCTGTTTTAAAAGAAACAAGTAAAAAAAAAATTATCAATCACTGCTAGTAATCCCCTGAGAATTCATACAAAAAAAGCCTTGTACTTAAGCTATAGTGTTTATCCAACCAGAAACTATTGTTCTCTTTTAGATAAAATAGTTTATAAAACCTTCCCTTATTGCTTTTTGCAGTAAAAAAAATAATCTATTCTACTTCGGTTTTAAATAAAGCTTTTTTGTTAACATGGAAGCAAAACATGGAACTTGTTTCTTCCCAATAGCGTTCAGATCCACACAGTTGTTAACAGAGCGCAGGGAGACTTTCCTGTTCACCAACGTTAGCAGTTCTGCCAACTCCAGCTCGTTTCCATACGTCTTTAGTGCTGCACACAGATCCTGGATGTACCAAGATCCATTTATGGTTTCACGGTGCGAGTAGTAGCCTAAAAAGGTCAAGATAACAGTAAGATAACTTTACACATCAAAACATTAGTGCATTACAATGAATTTAATATGATGCAAAGCAATAAAAATAACTCAATGGCTGTAGGATAAGAGAAACTAGCTTATTTTTTTTTAAATCCATTTATTATAAGAAATCTAAGCGATGTGTACACAGAAGCTGCTTATGCAACCCTAGCAGGTGGAATGAGGGATACCCATCTGTGCTTTGCAGTGCAGCTTGTTAAGTCCCCTTTTACACTATGGTGTTGCGCAGAGGCGTAGCTAGGACTTTCAGCGCTCGGGGACAAAGACTATTAATGCGCCCCCTAAGGGGAAGGCTGCGCCAAAAAAGGGGCGTGACTATATAATAAATGTGGGCGTGGTTATGGGTGGAGCCAAATGTACAGGAAGTTAGCAGGCTCACGCTCACCCACCCTCCCTCAGTGTGTACCTTCCAGCATGTTCCAAGACAAATTCAGCAATCATGAGCCCCCCCCATCAAGACAAATTCAGCAATCATGAGGCCCCCAACATGACCAACTTAGCAATCATGAGGCCCCCAACAAGACAAATTTAGCAATCATGAGGCCCCCAACAAGACAAATTCAGCAATCATGAGGCCCCCAACAAGACAAATTCAGCGATCTTGAGGCCCCCAACAAATCATGAGGCCCCCAACAAGACAAATTCAGCAGTCATGAGGCACATAAATAGACAGCATTTCACATAAATAGGCAGAATGCCCCCTTAATATGGTAGAC
Organism: Hyperolius riggenbachi; assembly: GCF_040937935.1. Taxonomy (NCBI): domain Eukaryota; kingdom Metazoa; phylum Chordata; class Amphibia; order Anura; family Hyperoliidae; genus Hyperolius; species Hyperolius riggenbachi. The sequence continues at coordinate 224,272,669 of NC_090646.1, forward strand.
ACCTCTCACCTGGCAGCAGTTCCCCAAAATACACTCAATCCGACAGCAGTGGTTCCCCAAAAATAGGTAGCCCCAGGTCTATAGGTGTCCCCAGAATAGGTGGCCAGCAGTATAGATGTCCCCAGAATAGGTGGCCAGCGGTATAGATGTCCCCAGAACAGGTAGCCAGGGGTAGAGATGTCCACAGAACAGGTAGCCAGGGGTATATGTGACCAGTATATGTAGCCAGGTGTATATGTGCCCAGTATATGTAGCCAGGTGTATATGTGTCCAGTATGTGTAGTCAGGGGGTATATGTGCCCAGTATATGTAGGCAGGGGGTATATGTCCCCAGTATATGTAGGCAGGGGGTATATGTCCCCAGTATATGTAGCCAGGGGGTATATGCGCCCAGTATATGTAGGCAGGGGGTATATGTCCCCAGTATATGTAGGCAGGGGGTATTTGTCCCCAGTATATGTAGGCAGGGGGGTATATGTCCCCAGTATATGTAGGCAGGGGGTATATGTCCCCAGTATATGTAGCCAGGGGGTATATGTCCCCAGTATATGTAGCCAGGGGGTATATGTGCCCAGTATATGTAGTCAGGGGGTATATGCGCCCAGTATATGTAGTCAGGGGGTATATGCGGCCAGTATATGTAGTCAGAGGGTATATATGCACCCAGTATATGTAGTCAGGGGGTATATGTGCGCCCAGTATATGTAGTCAGGGGGTATATGTGCCCAGTATATGTAGGCAGGGGGTATATGTCCCCAGTATATGTAGGCAGGGGGTATATGTCCCCAGTATATGTAGGCAGGGGGTATATGTCCCCAGTATATGTAGGCAGGGGGTATATGCCCCCAGTATATGTAGCCAGGGGGTATATGCGCCCAGTATATGTAGTCAGCGGGTATATGCGCCCAGTATATGTAGTCAGCGGGTATATGCGCCCAGTATATGTAGTCAGCGGGTATATGCGCCCAGTATATGTAGTCAGCGGGTATATGCGCCCAGTATATGTAGTCAGGGGGTATATGTCCCCAGTATATGTAGGCAGGGGGTATATGTCCCCAGTATATGTAGGCAGGGGGTATATGTCCCCAGTATATGTAGGCAGGGGGTATATGTCCCCAGTATATGTAGGCAGGGGGTATATGTCCCCAGTATATGTAGGCAGGGGGTATATGTCCCCAGTATATGTAGGCAGAGGGTATATGTCCCCAGTATATGTATATTTTTTGGGAGGGGAGCAAAAGAGGGAGAGCTGTGAGCAGCGGTGGAGAAGGGGGGCCATCTCCCCCCTCCTTCTCTCACCTTAGGTGCTCTCCCTCCCTCGCTGTCCCCTCCACAACTAATGTCCGTCCGGGTGGCTGGCAGTGGCGGGCGGGACTTACCTGCGTCTCGTCGCAGCGCCGGATGGATCTGCCGCTACTTTCTGGTCTAGTCCAGAGCAGCGGCTGCAGGACCCGAACTTCCGGCGCTTGAGCGAGACGGAGGTAAGTCCCGCCCGCCGCTGCCAGCCACCCGGACATTAGTTGTGGAGGGGACAGCGAGGGAGGGAGAGCACCTAAGGTGAGAGAAGGAGGGGGGAGATGGCCCCTCTTCTCCACCGCTGCTCACAGCTCTCCCTCTTCTATGCGCTGCTCCCCTCCCAAAAAAAAAACCAAACTCTGCAGCTCAGCTGGGCGCCCTCGGGGACCCGGCGCCCCGGGGCACCTGTCCTACCCCGACCCCCCCTAGCTCCGCGTCTGGTGTTGCGGTAAGCTATTTTACCGCAAGAGGCCACCAAGGACTGCTGAAGAAGTGAGGCTGCCTGGTGTGCACAGCCACTTTCCATCATGTAAAAAGCAGTCACAGCATCTGAAAACCAAAATGTACGGCGTTTTCTTTGACGTGTGGAGGAAGAGGTATGAAATAGCTTCAGGGCCTGAGACGTGTGGAGTATTTCTGGATGGATGGAATAATTGGTGGTACCAATAAGCTGTGAAAAGGCAAACAACCAGAGCTCAAACCATCCAGGGTTATCCAAGAAGATCCTTCTAATTTATCAGAAAATACAGGACTGTCACGTTTCAGGCGGTTCGCTAGTCCGCAGCTGCCACCTCTCCTGTATGTTTTGCTGTTAGGTAAATCGGATCTTCATGGTATAACCATGGATGGTATGATCCCTCGTTATTTGTCTTTTCACAGTTGCTCTTTTGGATGTGGTGATCACCTTTTGCAAACAGGTTCTCCCTAAAGACTATATTGGAAGCCCGCAAGTTCTCTGTGTTTCACTGGATTTGATTAGTGCTTAACCCATTCAGGTTCCATGGTTTTCACGTGAGAAATGTTCACCTCCCATTCATTAGCCTATAACTTTATCACTACTTATCACAATGAACTGATGTATATCTTGTTTTTTTCCGCCACCAATTAGGCTTTCTTTGGGGGGTACATTTTGCTAAGAGCCACTTTACTGTAAACGCATTTTAACAGGAAGAATAAGAAAAAAATGGAAAAATTCATTATTTCTCAGTTTTCAGCCATTATAGTTTTAAAATAATACATGCCTCCATAATTAAAACTCACGTATTGTATTTGCCCATATGTCCCGGTTATTACACCGTTAAAATTATGTCCCTATCACAATGTATGGCGACAATATTTTATTTGGAAATAAAGGTGCATTTTTTCCATTTTGCATCTATCACTATTAACAAGTTTAAAATAAAAAAAATATAGAAATATTTCATCTTTACATTGATATTTAAAAAGTTTAGACCCTTAGGTAAATATTTACATGTTTTTTTTTTTATTGTAATGTTTTTTGTTTTTTTTTATAGTAAACATTTTATTTGGGTAGTTTTGGGAGGGTGGGGGGTAAACAATAGATTTATAATGTAAATGTGTGTTCATTTTAATTTATTTTTATTTTCAGTTGTAGTATTACTTTTTGGCCACAAGATGGCGGCCATGAGTTTGTTTACATGACGTCACTCTAAGCGTAACACACGCTTAGAGTGGCGCATCGGGGAGGGAACGGCCAGAAAAGGCGTAGCTTCCGAGAGAAGCTGTCGCTTTTTCAGCGGGGGAGAGGAATCAGTGATCGGGCACCATAGCCCGATACATTGATTCCCTGGCTACCGAATCCGCGGCCGGGAGTGCGCGATCGGCCGCGGGGGCGCGCAGTAGCGCTCATGGTTCCTGGACGTAGTTTCTACGTCCAGGAACCAAAATAGGATAAGCATCAGGGTCAGTGTATGCCCTCTAACACTAACAGATTCACTGTAAAGCAGTTGTTCTCACTCAGTGGCATATGGACGCATACGAGAGGAATCAGCGCAGGATACAGCCGGTATATGGCTGAGCCTGCTACTGCACAAGTTCCTGGCCGTATTAAATGCTAATCCCCCTCTAGGCCGCCATGGATGGTGGGGAATGAAATAATTTGGCTTCCAGCAATTGCTGGAAGACGAATTATTGTGTTCTAAAAGTAACTTCAGCTTCGTCTTCTGATGAAGCCAAAGTTACTCCCTGTGAGCCCAAGTCTCCTGCGCTGGATTCACTGTGTTCGATATAGACTGCTGGCAGTGTAATGACATGCAAGCTTTGATTCTTTATACTGTAAATGAATTAATGTTTGAATTGCAATGAGCAGGGAACATCACAAAGACCCAGTGGCGTAGCTAGGGAGCTCTGGGCCCCGGTGCAAGTTTTACATGGGGCCCCCAAGCACTCTGTACATAACAATTGATATGGCGCACCAAAACCTGCCAATGGCAACTACAGTGTCAGAGGTGCAAGAGGGGGATGGGGAACAGTTTGTTAATGATTATTACTATTTAAAGCATTTATAGAAATGATTGATAGCAACACAGGGCCAATAGAAAGCTAATATTGTGATTGAGGGAGGTCCCCTCAGGGCCCCTCTGACCCAAGGGCCCCGATGCGGTCGCTACCTCTGCAACCCTTATTGCTACGCCACTGCAAAGACCACTTAATACTGTTTTATACATTTCCCTTTAGTCTTTTTGTAGAAAAGTAAACAACAGAATACTGATACTTGTCTTCAGAATTTAAAGTGCCTGTTCAAGCAAACTATATTTTACTATATGAAAGCAATACCTTCTGCAACAGAATAGCACATGATGAAGTCAGCCCCAGCAGGCAGTGTATACACAGAAGCTGCATCTACTTCAATGGTGTTTTCTGTTGGAGTCTCGACAGAGCTGTCAGTAGAGTCCATAGGTACAACTGGCTCATCATGCTCAGTGCCACGACAGGCCTGCAGAACATAAATGGTGTGAAAAAATCCCTGCAAAGCTTTAGCAAGAAATATAACTTTAATATCTAACATTGTAGCATTCACTGTGGCTAATGTTGCAAAGGAAGAACAGAGAAAAGGGAAGATTGGAACAGTTGCCAAAAACAACCTGTGAGGTTTCAGCTATGAAAGGAAACCTTGCAAGATCTGCAACTATTTGTATTTGATTTTTCGACCAGTGCAGTAGCTTTGGGTGTTACAATTTCATTGTGCAATGTAAAAATTCAAATTAACAGGCTGAGGGCCCTGTAACTATGTCGAAGGCACTGGATTTTTTTAGCTCAAGATAAGTCAGTCGTGTTTGTGCCCGATTAGCTTGTTAAAGCTGAAAGTATCTGTACATCATGGTCCTTAGTAGTTAAATTCGGTTTGGAGCTGTGAGAAAGATTTAAGAATATCTTTTCTATACCAATCACAATCTCCATGAAATTGTGACAGTTCCTGAAAGTTATCATTCTCCGAAGCAGTATATATTTTAGCAAGGATGTGGATTTTAAGTGTTTGTGGCTGCATCCCATACTTTAAGATTTGGGTGAGCAGGGGAAGATGTGTGCCCTTGCTTGGGGTGTCCTTGAACCAGAAGCAAGTAAAATTATATAAAATAAACACATGATGTAACTGCAAATGAATATTACATACTTACCTCGCCTTCAGTTCCTCTCAGAATCTCACCATGTTCTTCTTACAGTGATCCCTTCCAGTTCTGACAATATTTTGTCAGAACTGAAATATACCAGTTGCTGTCAGTTATATATCAGCTGCTGTCAGTTACAACTGAATGTGCAAGGTAATGTCCATGTTTTCCTATTGCTCAGGTAGGTGATATTACAGTTTAACAGTGTGCTGACCAGGAGGCCGTTATGGGTAATGGCCATTTTTAAAATTGAGGACGGAGAATTCCATTGATCACAGTGGACACAGGAGGCAAATGGGACGCAGGAGAGAGAGATTGAGGAATAGACTACACAGGAGGTAAGTATCACCTGCGTATGGTTATTTTTACTTTTTATTTTCAGTTCATGTTCTCTTAAAGGGGAACTGAAGAGAGAGGTATATAGAGGCTGTCATGTTTATTTCCTTTTAAGCAATACCAGTTGCCTGGCAGCCCTGCTGATCCTCTGCCTCTAATACTATTAGCCATAGCCCTGAACAAGCATGCAGCAGATCAGGTGTTTCAGTGGTTCAGACTTTAAAGTCAGATCTGACCAGACAAGCTGCATGCTTGTTTCTGGTTTTATTCAGATACTACTGCAGAGGAATAGACCAGCAGGGCTGCCAGGCAACTGGTATTGCTTAAAAGGAAATCCACATGACAGCCTCCATATACCTCTCTCTTCAGTTCCCCTTTAAGTCCGGGTTCACACTATATCCCAAATGCAGCATATGCATAAATGGCGCCGTAAGCATATCTGCTCAGGACCTGTGCGGATGCAGTGGTGCTGTTCACCCTGGTCGCTGCGTTTGCATCGCTGTCTGACGGTACTTCTGCCGCTTTTCTCTACGTCCATAGGGCTTCCTGTTGGTTTGTAGTAAAAAAAAAAAAAAAAAAAATCCTACTTAGCAACAGAAAAGATTCTCATTGGTCCACATGAACCAATGAGAATTTTCTCTGTTGCAGGAGAATTCCAACTGGTCCTTTTGCAAACCAACAGGAAGCTGTATGCTTCCCAGGTAGTGATAGTCAAGTAGATGCAAATAACTTTGAGTTGATGCAAATGTATGTAATTTTGTATGCAAATGTATGCAGCTTGAAAATGAACCAATCAAATCCTTCTGAGGTAAAATTCGATTGGTTAATTTTCAATCAGCATAATTTCATAAAATTTGCATCAACTCGAAGCTATTTGCATCTACTTGACCATTACTATTCCCGGGTCACCTGGACGAGTCGGGAGAGAGGTGCCCAATTTCTACGAGACAAGTAGCATTTTTTCGTGCTGAAGGACGCCTAGTGGAAACAGACACTATCCTTTCCCATAGGCTTGTAATGAGTCTGACTCACGTTTGCAGTTGGCATTTTGCATTGTGGCTTCCGGAAAAATGCCGCAGATCTGTATTTTGCATTTGCAGTCTGGCGGGTGCATTGTGCATTTGCATTCCATTTGACAGTGTAAGCGCATCCTATTAAGGGTCCTACTATGCATAGGATGCATTTACCATCCATTTTTTCGTTAAAAACATTAAATGCACTGTTTTTACCTGCAGTGTGAACTACAAGGATGAGGTACATGGGGTCACTGATCTTCCTAGATAAATTTGAGAACGAGAGCGTGTATACCCTAAGATGTATTTCGGGACTGATGGTAAGCTCGTGAGAGTTGAAAGGTGATAAGCAAAACAGTCTGGAATGGTGAAGCCACCACAGGCCTTAGGGTTCTGTAATGCCTGACATGCCAGCCTGTGTCTCTAACATCTCTATACAAATTCCGGAGTTGTGGATTGCAGCTTGGTAAAGAAATATTGGGAATTGCTAAATTATATATAGTATTTTAGGAAGGAGTATCATTTTGAATACATTTATTTTCCCTGCAGCCTAATGGGTAGTTTGCCTTAGGATCAACATTTACTAATAATGTATTCTAGTATTATTATTATTATTAATAATTGGATTTATAGAGTGCCAACATATTACGCAGCGCTGTACAATAAATAGGATTACAGAGAATGATAACAGGGGTGACAGCACAATACAGGTAATAGACAACAGATACAACAATACAGGTAATAAGCAAGCTAGCATGGCTTGTAGTTGAAGTCTTAGACCACTCACCTTAGATTTCTAATATTCTTAATCTGTTAGTTAGCCCTCAGTTGTTTACTTTCAAGATGACAGACACTAACCTGCCTGATATAAAATTTCATTTCCTGATAATTCTAGCCTGCCTGATATAAATATTTACTTCCTGGTATCATCCTAAGGGCCCTTTCACAATGAGGCAGTACGGTAAATTTACTGCATCCCACCGCAGCCTAATGAAAGTCTATGGGGGATTTCACACTCCCCATGTTGTGGTACGCTGTGCCAGAAGTGCCCTATCTAAAGCGCTTCAATACCTAAGTTACCTGCGGCGATCTGTGTCGGACCAGAAGTCATGTAAGTCTATGGCCACACGCGTTTAAAAACCCGCTGCAGGTTTCTGCATGTACGGAAGAATATTTTACCAATACACTTCTGCACACATCTTCGATTGCCGAACAGGAAGTGAGCGTCACTTCCTGCTTGGCCAAATGCCAGACGGGGATTACCGAGTGCTAATGCAGTAATCCCCCAAGGCCTGTTTTGTGCGGTGCAGCCACTGCACTGTACTGCCAATCTGCAGTAAGAAGCCGGCCTAAGGCAGCATTCAAAACATCTCCCAACCACAGACTAGGTTACAATGTTCTCTTTTACGCTTCTGTAATAAAGGAAAAGGGCTTTGCACTGAGCTAAACTGCATTGTAATGTACATTTCATATATTTCCTCTACTGGTGGGCAGGTTTAGTGCTCTACATGCTGAAATAGAACACTGGTGAACTACAGGCCATGAAGTGGGAGATTTCAGGTATTGCTTCCCACTGGCAATTTTTTATCTGGGTACATGCACATGCTTGAATATAGATGCTAGATGTGAAACAGGCAGTTTTGGCACATGGGCACCCGCTACTCTATAGATAGTAATATAAAAGTTTGCAGCTATTGGGTGCTGGGGACTTGAAATTTAAAGCACAATAGGGGTGCTCAGCTAACCTATAGCAGAAAATTAATTTGGGGAGGTCATTCCACTATGCAGAGCTGCTCGAACAACACTAAAATCAGTACTACGTTCTGCTGCATTGTAGCCAAACTGATTTAGCAGCAACGACGAGGTTAGTGTCAGGAGAGGGAAAGTTTTTTTTTTAACAATTAACAATAAAAGGAGAGGGAAAGTTAGTGCTACGTGTGTGTGTGTGTGGGGGGGGGGATGGGGGGTGTTATAGTATTCAAAGTAGAGAGGGGATGATGGTATTAGGAAAAAAGGAAGGGGGGGGGGAGGGTTTGTGTGAGTATGGGAGGAGAAGCAATAATAGATGGGTATTCCTGAAAAACAGTATGAGGCAATAACCTGCACCAGAAAACACAAGCAACGACAATGAATGTATGTCATTGCAGTAACACGCAATTTTATTGTTGTTGGTAAACGTTAATTTTGTAATTTGAAAGCAATACAGGTACTTACATTTTAAAGGTTAGATTTACCCAAAAATAAAGGATATATATATAGATAGATAGATAGATAGATAGATAGATAGATAGATAGATAGATAGATAAAGAGATGCTAAAAATACAATAGAATGATAAAATAGCATGCTTTGGAACAAATTAAGCCATACATTTCTTAGAGAATACAGACCTGGATTATGAAAATCTTAGGTTTTCCCGCTAAACTTGGGCACTTGTCGCCCTTGAAAGGGTTTGTCAGCAAGCCGATTTCAATTTTAGCATCATAGGCATAAATGTGATCTTTTTCTCCATGGCTCAGAAAAACACAGAGGAAGCAGTCGGCATCCCGGTGGTCACTTGTAGAGGCTAGAATAAAATGGAAGGTATAATAGTCAATGAAATTAACATAGATGGACTGACACTACTAATAGTTTTAATATAGAGCTTGAAAAAAAGAAAAAAAAGTATACACCCAGTATTTACCATTACCGTATTCCTAACCTGATTGTGTAAAACTGAGCTCTCTCGCCAAACACTACAGCTAGCCAAGACTGTATATGATCTTGGATTTAGGCAGTGATTCAGAACTTAAATTAGACATATACTACTAGATGCATTTAATAAATTACATGTGGTATTCCATAAAAACATGGAGTGTGAGTCCGGGAGCCATGGGCCGTCTGGATGTTGCCCCATATCTGATGTTTGGCTATGCAAGCTCCTCTGTTTCTTACGCTCAATCATGTCTAATTAAGGCGGATCTAACTAACTCAACTGGCTTTACTTTTATTGTTATTGTTTTTATTTTATTTTTTCTTCTTTTTTATTTTTTCCTTTAGTCTTTTTCTTTTCTTTTTGACAAAAAATGCATTGTTCCAAATAGTTGGAGATACTTCGTGTTACTACTTATTCCTTCATCATGTTTTTGGATATTACTGTACTAATATAATGCAACTCTGGCTAGTATAATTTGCTAATATCATCTCTGTATCTTGGACAATGCTAACTTTTTCTGTATTGTTATAAATTGAAAATAATAAAAATCAAAGTTAAAAAAACAAAAAACAAAAAAAAAACACATGGGGCTTGATTCACAAAGCGGTGATAACTCAGTTATCACGCCTAAAAGACTTTAGGCGTGATAAGCGGTGCAAAGCTGAGTTATCACCGATTTGTGCTGCTCTTCGCGCGAAGCTCCCGCGCGCAAAGTTTTGCGCGCATAGCGCACCGCGCTGCGCGCGCAAAGTCCCATAGGGCTCAATGGACGCTGCGCGCGAAGCAGGGCACACTGCGCGCGCAGCGCGGTGCGCTACGCGCGCAAAACTTTGCGCGCGAGAGATCGCGCGAGTTTCTTCTTATCACTCCTAAACTGAGTTTAGGCGTGATAAAGGGCTTTTCACAGGCGTGCAAACACTTTGCACCGCTTTGTGAATCAAGCCCATGGAGTCTAACTAAAATTTATTGAAAACTAGAGGACTTCTGATCAATATTTAAAGTATCGCTCAAGCATTGATCAGGATGCCTTTCTTTGGGTGATCGGTTCTGGATGGAGTATGATAGCTTTTAAACAGAACACATGCCAAAAATCAGGTTCAGAAACATACTTACCCAAGGAGAGGGAAGCCTTTGGATCCTATTGAGGCTTCCCTCACTGTCCTCTGTCACTCGCCTGCTTAGTAGCATAGCTTACTGTGTATGTGCGCCCATAATCAGGCAGGCGCAGTATGGCTGTGCTTGTGACAGAAGATGAGAGCGACCTCAATGTGTTTGCCTATGAGCCGTTGTTGGCACACTTCTGGAAATCCACACTCGGCAACAGAGGACGCAGATGGAAGCCTCAACAGGATCCAATGGTTTCTCCTCTCTGTAGGTATCTGTTTTTGTACTCGAGCTTCGGCATTAAAATCAGACCACTCCTGAAATCTGGTCAGTTATACACGGACACAAGGTTGTAAACCAAATAAACAACTGATATCAGGTAGAGGTCTAGAATTATATGACCTATCACAAAACTCTTAGTGTACACATTTCCAATGAAATTAATTTACCTTCATGGATTTTTTCAAGGATCTCCACAGCTTTCAGGTTTTCATAGGACCTAACTTCAAATCCTAGATCTTTTAACCTGAATAAAAAGAATAATAATAAAAATGTATGCATTGCTGTACAAACTTTCAATTAAATTTTTTTTTTCATATACAAATAATGGACTGAATTTGAAAGATACAACGTAGATTGGCTGCACTCCTTATGACAATTAAATGTCTATATTCAACTATGGCAGCTGAAAAACTGAAGAGGAAGCCAAATAAACAAAATGAATGTTCTCCACCTGTAAGCCACATGCACACGTTGGTGTAAACTTTTCTGGGTCAGCCGATAAGGACCGCCTTGGGAAAGCATATAAAGTAATTACCTCCCTGACATTGCCTAAAGATCCTGTTTGAAGAGTCCAGCAGCATCAATGTAAATTATGCTCTTTTTATTTTTAGACATGACAAATAAGTTCTGCAACGTTTCGGAGGACAAACCTCCTTTTTCAAGCTGTGTCAAATTCGCGAAACTCAAAGAAGAGACACTTCTCAAGGACTTACTGCTGCGTAGGAGTCAGAACAGTCAAAGAGAGGTTAACTACAATTGTCTGTTGCATTGATTTAGTTCAATGCAGGCTGTCCAGTGTATTTCATACACTGCCCCCTTCGGCATGTTTTTCTTGAACATGCGCCGCCCAGTCTTGCCCCGGCGGCTGGGAGCGTTCTGCGCTGCACGGTAGTACTGCACAGGGTGCTCTCGGCCACAGGAACGCAGCGGGGCGCAGGCACACGCGGCCGGGCATATGCAGTGTGCTTCGCCAAGCTATTGGGCCTGCTAACAGGAGAACGAGGAGGCGGAGGAAGATGGTGTGGGAACGATCGGTGCGGAGGTGGCTGGAGGAAACCCCTGGGATGTATAAATTGTGATTAGGGGTAATAGCAATTGCAGGACATGCAACATTTTGAGCATGTTTGCGCTTAATGCCAAGTATAGAAGTGCTGCAAAATCACTTTGAAATTTGGCAGCGACTTGGGGGGCCAAGAGATTAAAATTTAAAATAAACTTTACTATACTCACCATGTGTCTGGATGTCTGGCTTCCATCTGCAGCCCCACCCCCTAAAGAGTGGCCACAGGCACTTCTCTGATTGGTCCTAGAGAAGTACCTATGACCTCTTTTAGGGGGCAGTGCTACAGATGGAAGCCACACATCTGGACACCTGGTGTGTATAATAAAATGTATCTAAAAAAATCCCCTGAATCGCTAATCAGAAGCGGAGGCTTACATTAGGAATCCAAAATCTGAAACATCTTGCCACCTGACCAGTCATCCCATTTAGCGTGAAATAAAGGTAACGTATTAGTCATGGTATTTGAGATATAATCCATCAGTCTAATTTCTTCCACTCTATTCAAGATCTGATCAAACTGGATATCAGCTGCTTTCCAATTACGGGCTACTGCCCACAAAATTGCTGCAATAAATGCATTATATACCCTATTCCACCTCTTGGGAATTGTAGGATTCACAGCCCACAAAAGTGTATGTTGTGGAAGCAAAGTAATTTGTTTTTTAATTAGACATTCCGTGCCTAAATTTATCCCAAATAACTTGCATAACTGGACAATACCAAAAAATATGTGAGATAGTTCCCACATCCTGGCATCCCCTAAACATGATGGAGAAACTGATGGGAAAAACCATGCAGTCTTTCTGGCGTTCTGTACCATCTTAACACAACCTTCAACGCTGATTCACGAATGGAGTTTTAGTAGCTTGTAACAAGTTTGAATTCATTCTGACCCAGTCATCTACAGAGAATGTAAGATTTAATTCAGCTTCCCAGTGAGTCATATTCTTAGTTTTTTGCAAAGATAACATACCATTCATGTAATTATAGAATATTGATATCGCTCCAGAAGTAGGAGTAGAAGATAGATAGATTCTCGTAACGTGCAATTTAAAATGCCGAAAGAGCCTGAATGTTGCCTAAAAAAAAGTGTTTAAGCTGTGCATATCTATAATACTCTGTAGGGGGAAGATTCTTATTAGTTTTAAAAACTTCTAGGAGGCATGAATTTGTCTGCTATCCAAAATGTATTAGAAGTAGTTAGGGAGTTGTTAATCCACCATTGAAAAGACGAACCATCCAGAAAAGCCGGAGGGAACTCCGGGTGGCCCCAAAAAGAGAATTTCGGAGGTTTAGAAGAATAAAGCTGAAATGTATCCCTATTATTATACCAAAGATTCAAACTATCAGCCACAATCAAATTCGAAGATCTTATTTGCTTAAGAAATTTTGTATCCAAATATGGAACAGTTGTTATATATTATATGGTAAAATAGAGTCTGCCTCAAACCTTACCCATAATTTGCTATTAGTAGATCCAAACCACTCCTATAATTGTATTTTCACTACAGTTCCTCTTTAACCATTTCCGTACCAGCAGTCTCTGCCCCCTTAAGGACCAGAGACTGCTGGTACTCTATGATGGCAGAGCGCTGTCAGTAGCCACTTTCATTGGTTCCTGATGCTGTCTATCAATGTGAGCCAATGTAATTGGCTCACAGTGATCACATGGTCGGCCAGGAGGCAATGAAAGCAGATCCTGACTTGCTCACAGAGCTCTGCTGTCTATAGCGAGCGAATTGCAGCGAGTGCAGAGCAGCGAGATCGGCAATAATGCAGAGTGCTGAAGCAGTAAAATCTGCGTCCAACCGCAGCACCACCTGCTGGACGTAGATTCGTCCTGCTTCGGTCCGGAAGAAGTTAAAGAGAGTCTGAAGCCTTCGAAAAATCATCTTTTTATTAGACATTTATCTTTAGCAATTAGTGATGGGCTCAAGGGTAGAAAACTATCCGAATCCGTGATTCTAATGAAGCTTAATTGCAGCAGGTGTGTGCATGGGGGACAGGGGGTTAATTACCCAGATCTCCGTGCGCTTCTGCGTATCACATGCTCACACGCGTCCAACGGGACGCGTTCCATTACTCAATACCACAGACTTCCTCCTTCGGCCGGAAAAAGGAAGTGCACGGTATTGAGTTATGGAACACGTCCCATTGAAAAGTCGTGGAATTTACTACAGTATTTGGGGGGATTAATGACATCGTTCTGCTGCAGGAATGCGGAGTTTTAGCTAGGCTGATATTGCTACAGATAAATGTCTAATAAAAAGATTTTTAGAAGGCTGCAGATTCCCTTTAAGTCTCTAAACTAGGTCAGACTCAGAAGACAAACAAGGCTTGTACACAGACACAATTGTTGCTGGATTAACTGCAAAGCTACGATGGTTTCATATTAATTCACCTACCACTGCTCTATAGTAAACACTGCAGTAGAGATAGTGCTAATAATTTCAGCTTATATGCAAAGTTGATGCAAATTGTATGGAGCTTCAAACTGGAACAATCAAAAATGGATAGGAAATGCATTTGACCAGCCCAGTTCCACATTGCAAACAGTTTACAGGTGAGCCAGAATTATTTGCATCTCATTTATTTTCAAAAGTAAATAAATTACAAAAAAAACATTATATTAAGCAAAGAAGTCATTTTCTGTGTTTATATATTTCTAAGTAAATACACATATTAACCCGAAATCCCATAAACAAATATTGTAGTTTCGGATAATGTGTTAAGGGGTTAAGAAAGTCTGCTGGGTTTTTATTGTGTCCTGTATCCCCTTCTGTGAAAATATCCACTACTTCTTGTCCATACAGGAAGTGGGGAAATCTCTTCAGCAACAAAAATAGACTTTGCTGCAGGAGGTGCACTAAAGCTGACCCCCAATGATTCTCTGTTCTGGACACTATATATAACAAATTATCCAGTTTTCACCAGCAAGCGTCCTGGTTTTTCATATAACATGACATCTAGAGTCTGGGTGCTGAACCACAATTCTCTCACTTTTCACCCTACCTTAATTCAAGATTACTCTGGTCAGCCCTAGTACCTCTTCTTTCAGGCATTCTTAGCTGCCAGTAGAACCACTCATGGTTGAAGATTAAGGCCAATCCACGTCGTCCATGTTTCATGTTATATGCTGCAGCTGGATCAAGTTCCTGGGACCTAAAAGAATGAGTTACAAATGTGTTTTTTTCTATAATAAAAGACTAGCAGCAGTTTTCTGAGCATGCTTGTAACCTCTGCTTTGATGTACATCATGACTTGTGTTGCTTTTCAGAAGCTACAGGATTTCCACTTCCAAGGGACTGCAATAATGTGTTTTTTTTTCCTTTTACATTTTTCATTGCAATAGTAAATGAAATACACACATTCCAAAATGCAGAAATAAGAGATGCCAGCAAAAATCAAACATTCTGAACATGGAAATCAATATGCATCCAACACTTCCAAGTCATACACATGTTTAAATCAGTTTTCTCTCCCACTTCCCACCCTTCTCCTCCCTCAACTCTCTACAATTTATACGGAACATTAATCTGTAAAAAGGAGACTACTCCACTTCTTTAAAGAGACTCTGCATAAAAGAAAACCTCCCCTGGGGGGTACTTACCTCGGGAGGGGGAAGCCTCAGGGTCCCAATGAGGCTTCCCCCATCTCTGTAGCTGCAGGCAATCCATCGCTGGCTCCCTGGAAGCCTCCTACAATCCTCCCCTGACAAGCAGAGATTTACTTACCTCTCTGGGATCCAGTAGTGGCTCTTCCTTCGGGTAAGGTGGAAATAGCCAAACCCGATTGTATCCACTCTACTGCGCAGGAGCAAAAGGACTCGCGCCTGCGCAGTAGAGGGGATCGATTGGGTTCGGCTATTTCTGCCTTACCCGAATGAAAGGCTGCTAGTATGCCTGCGCTGGATCGCGGAGAGGTAAATATTTACATCTCCGCACTTCGGGGGACCCAGCCAGGCTAATGGAGCAATGGAGGAGGAAGGGGGAAGCCTCGTTAGGATCCAGAGGCTTCCCCCTCCCGAGCTAAGTATCCTCCAGAGGGGTATTTTTTTATTACAAGATTTCTTTAACAATAATTCCACCTGCGGCCTACTTGTGCTGCTGTGCCAGTTCCCCCTGGGAAATATTATACCTTCTCAAGGTTCAAGTTGCAAATTCCCTAGAGTTCCCTTAAGACACCCTGGCCCATATGGAGTTCACTTTTTCTCCCAGGTTTTACCCTAGGAGATCATTTTTCATGTTCTCTTTAAAATAACTTAGCACTTTGCAATTCAAAAAGTACCAAAAATTGGATGAAAAAAATGACTATATATAAAACTCAAAATAATTTATATCAAAATCTTTTGAGTCTTTTCTTGCTTGGTAGTGGTTTTAAATACAATTAAGTTATGAAAAGATCACCAAGAAGAAAACAGAGGAGGAAAAAGTCAATTGCATATGGGCCCCTGTGCAGTACAATGTGGTATGTATATTAGCTCTATCCTGGGCATTCCATTGCAGGGCCGGGCCGAGGCATAGGCTGGAGAGGCTCCAGCCTCAGGGCGCAGTGTAGGAGGGGGCGCACAATTAATTCAGTTGTCATTCCTAATTGTGTATGAAGCAGAAAAAAATAAGAAAAGGGGATACATGGCAGTGACTGCAAGCCACATAACTAGATATTAAGGTGTTGGGGAGGTTGTGGGCCCTGTGGCCCTCTTAGTCTAATAGCAATCAATGTGTGACGGCTGGGGTGGGAGGGATGGAGGGGCACACTTTGGTGTTTCAGCCTTGGGTGCTGGAGGACCTTGTCCCTGCTCTGTTCCATTGTCTCTGTATAAATAGTTTTCATGTTTCAAAGAAATGTTCCGCCCTCTTCTCTCTGGCATAACCTTTATGCAATCTTTCAAAAGTAAATATACTGAACAAGCAGTCTTTGAAAATACCAATTGTTGAAGCATCCGTATCTAGCCAAACATTAAATATTGCACGTCTAGCTGCTGTCAACACAAGGTAGTACAAGACAGCTCTGAAAATAAACTTATATGCTCTGTCTCATTCATATAGTAAAAAAAAATATGGTTTAGTTGACTTTTGGGCTTTGGTACAGTTCCCACTAGAAACCTAATAAAAAATAACATTTTTGCATGGTCAGAGTAGGACTCACCAGACTGGGGACACTTTGTCACAGTTGGTGAGCTTAAGCGTGTTAAAGCGCGCCCAAGAGCCCTTGTCACTGTATTTCCTGTGTGCTACAGTCACTCTGTACTTGTGAGAAATAGCGGGACCGCCGCCGCCGCATGGGCGGCGGGTCTCGCATGGCGGCAGGCGGATTGCAGTCTGCAAGCGAACGCGGACCCGGGGCCTGGCCTCTCCATGGCTCAGAGGCAAAGGGTCGCACGCGCGCAAAGAGGCAGGACTTTTACCTCCTACGTAGGAGACTCAGCTGACTCACTAGTCAGCTGACCTCAGGAGGTGTCCTGGTTGGTTGGGGCTCTGGGGCGGCGCTGAGTAGCTCTCTAGCTACAAATACAACTTGCCTGTCAGTAGCAAGTTGTCTGCTGTCGTGTAAACACTTCTGTGTTAGCGCTCAGACCTTAGTGCAGTGCCATGGTGTTGATACTAAGGATTTCACACCTTAGCTTAGGATTATTATTGTATATTGATCTGTGTTTTGACTCTGGCTATCCTCGACTATTCTATCTCTTGCTGATTGTGATCTGATCCTTGTTGCCGACTCCTGCCTGTTCAACGATTTCTCTTCTGCCTTCCGCTCCTGTACTGTCGCTGCCATCTCTGTTGCCGGACCCTTGCCTGTCTGACCTTTCTCCCTTCAGTGGAACATCTCCCACTGGAGGGTCAACTCTGAGGCTTGCCTCACCAAGACGCCTGCCCCAAGCAGACGATTACTGCTGGGGGTCGAGATTCCTCACTCAGTCTGGTCAGAGACTCTCACGCACGGGGTTCCCATTCAGAGGTAACCACACCTCTGAGGAATTACCGTGTGGTGGACATTTCCACACCATTTGATATAGAACTGTCTTATTGTGTTTTTTGCTGGTGTTCAGAGGTTAGCAATATATCGGATTATCGGTGATACTGCAGATCATCGATAATCGGGTATATATCTGCATTCTTGGTGATACTGCAGATCACCAATAATCAGATACTCTCTGCGTGCTGACACCGATCGTTACAGTATTTATGTATTTCTTATGGAAATTGGGGATCTCCAGTGCTGCCTGTATGCTTTGCATAGAATCCTATATAACAAAACCTAACTGTCCCTGTGTCATCCTCCTGTCCCTGTGTCCGCGGTTTTTGGCTACTGTGCATGTGTAGCTGTTGGAACAGGAGGAGAACGGGGCCTGGGGCCTCCGGGCGGGTGCGAATGCATGCGCACAGTCATGCAGCAGTGGCGGCGGTGAGGGAGAGACCTAGAGCCTGTTTTTAAACGGGCTTAGGTCTTCTGGTTGCATATAATTTGGTTTGTGCTGCTCATCCCCCGGTATGTTTAGTCTATGTATATGTTACGGCCAGAACCCGAAGTTTGGCCACTTCTAGTTCTGGCCGGCCACTTCGGGTTCTGGCCGGCCAATGCGCGAAGTGGCCGCTGCGCTGCGGCCAATGTTAGAAATGGATTGATTCCTCTGAGGTTAATGTATCTTCTGGCCGCAGCGCAGCGGCCTCAAGCCGCCGGCTTTTTTTTTCTGCCTCTCTCTCTCCTCTTATGGGCAGCCGGCGGGGACATGCGTGTCCCCGAGAGTCGTTCGTGGTGCCAGGGCAGCAGAGCGGGGAGGCTGCAGACATTGCTTCTGCCAGCACCCGCTCTGCAAGAACGGCAGGATTCCCCTGCCGCGACGAACGACTCCGGGGGGACACGCGTGTCCCCGCCGGCGGCCCATAGGAGAGCGAGAGAGGCGGGGGGGAGGAGAGAGAGGCAGAGAAAAAGCCGGCAGCTTAAATTGTTACATTGCCGCCGGCTGAATTGCAATAAATTCACTAAGTTGTTATACGTTTGGCCGCTGCGCTGCGGCCAGAAGATACATTAACCTCAGAGGAATCAATCCATTTCTAACATTGGCCGCAGCGCAGCGGCCGCTTCGCGCATTGGCCGGCCAGAACCCGAAGTGGCCGGCCAGAACTAGAAGTGGCCAAACTTCGGGTTCTGGCCGTAACATATATATTTCTCAAAAACAAGGTCTTTTTAGAAAAAAAAAAAAAAACTTTGACTTGTTTCGCGGAATCAAATTTCACATCTTCGGGTTGTTCGTTTACTCAGATTTTCTTAAGTCAGGGACTACCTGTACTACATATGACTGTTGTAGTTTCTGATAATATATAGTTGTCTCTAAATGTGAAAAATACAGCAAATGGTGTGTATGATTGACTTACTTTGGCAACCAGCCATCTGTTTCTGTGATATTTGCTTCTGTACCTATAAACATAGACAGACAGACAGAATTAAGTAGAGTAACATGACATTAAAAAATATATAATAAAAAAAAAGTTTAATCATTAAAATGTGTCTAAAACTAAACATTGTAGCTAAAATTCTGGTTTTAATACCTCAAGCAAAAATACTGGCTTTCAGTTTGGACAGAGATCGAAAAGTAAAGATAAGCTTATTCACTCATTTTTTCCTGTCGGGCACAATTGTATTTAATCTCCCTGGCGGTATGATTATTTCCAGATTTTTCAAAAAGCGGTGCAATTTTTTTGACAAGCTTTCAGACCGTAAAAATCATACCGCTTGATAGATCTGCAGAAGCCCTGCACATTCCACACCTCCGATGGATCCAACTCGGGATTACCGCTCAGAGCTGCGGATTTCCGTCCCGAGCTTGACTCGGGGTTACCGCTAGGGAGGGTTAATTTGATCTATCATCCATTAGTTCTCTAGTACTGACAACCCTGTTTTAGAGGAAGCATGGTGATCTTTGCAAAGAGAATCAAATGAAAACTGCAAGAAAAAAAGTAAACTTGCTAATAACAGGCCAATTCTGCAAGTGATTGATAATTCCAGGACTGGAAATATATCACTTAATAGTGAAAATCATTCAAAATACTGTAGCACTGTGTCACTTGAACAGCCCACCGACTCCTCAGCTGAGTCTTTCTGACACAAATGATACCTTTTTCAGTCAACGTATCTGAAATCGACCAGACACAGACTGACCTGCATAATGAGGGCAAAAGATGACTAACCAATTTCATAAAGGAAAAAATGGACCTGTGTATGGGCAGCTTTATGCTAGCTTGTATTAAACCAAAAAGTTTCAAATGTCCTTGAAGGAAGAAGTACCCGGATGATCGACATCTGGTTGTATGTGTATTTGAAGAACTGGTACATCTCTAGGTATGTTCTAACAGCAATTGTATTGATCTGTTTTTGTATAAATCAGTTAACACTGTGCCAACTCAAACTTAATCCATTAAAAAAGGAAACAAGTAAATGCCAGTTTAAATACACTGATTTCTTTGCAAGGTTTACAGCTTTACTGTAAGAAACTTTAAGAAATGCACTTCCAATGTTGCAGAAAAAGCAGAGGACATCTTTAACGTATCCAAGAGGTTAAATCCCTGACCTAAATGGGCTACCTCTATTTTCAAGCAATATCATATCTCTAACTTGATAGACTTCTCAATATCAACAGCAATTTTATTCACTCCTGCTACAGCAAGAGCTACTACTACTAACTACAACTGAAGTCCAAGAAAAAAGGTTATTAAATAGGTGTGTGCAAAAGTACTAGGGCCCATTCACAATAAATGCAATGTAGAATGATGCCTTTTCAGGCTGCCTGGGCTCCCGATTACTACCAAGATAACCCTGTGGCATGGCCCAGAAAACAAACAGCTGCATTTTCCCATACTGAACAGGCAGCTCATTTCCATATACTGAATGGGGCCAAGCTACAACTTCAACACCTCAGCCAGCGTTGGTATCAAGTGGTATGCATCGCTCAGCACTGCTACTAGCAATAATGGATTCCTAAAACACCTGTGTACTTCAGTAGCTTCTTCATTCCTTTTTAAAATCTTCATTTTTAATAATATTTCTATGAGAGGATACGCAGCTGTACAGTACTGTAAATCTAGTGGGTGGTGTCACACTTTCCTCCCTGCTAAATGCAGAGCTTTCATTACATGAAATGCTGTGCAATCAGGCTAAGTGGGAGCTGCAGAAGTCTCCTCATTCGATAAAAGAGAGCCCAACCCTTCCTCTGGGCCATGATGAATGTGCAATCAAGGATTAAGAAATACAAATCAAATAGATTTTTAGCATTATTTCTAGAGATAATGTTATACTCAAGGCGCGTACACACGCCGTATTATCAGCGAGGAGAACGCCAGCGCATACCATTAAGGCTGCTTCTGAAATGGCCACCAGCTCAGTGTGTAGCACCTAAAGAGATTTTCTGCACACTTCGCATTCAATTCAGATGCAAATCATATGCAAATCTGCTACTACTTATTATGCAAACAGGAAACTCAAGAGGAGGGGCTGGGAGCAGCTAACCTGATAGTTACATATTTACAAAGTTAAAAGGTGGGGGGAAAGGCTGCGCATCCCTAAACACATGCTGCAATTGAATGGTTAATCGCATAGGCATACACCGCCTCTGTCAGACTGAAAAATGCATGCCCTGCATCCAAGACAAGTGCTAACATTTATTAAGCTAGGAGGAACTTTAGCTTCCAATATAGTTTGCATGCAAAGTATATTATACTAGACACTTGCGCCACGGTGAGGCAAACCTCCGGGCAAGTGACCTAACCTAAATTTAAAACCTTGGGAGCAGCTAAGCAAAAAAAATGTGTAACTTACATTTTGTTGAACAGCGAGGATATCAGATATCAGATTGTACCTGATCCGCTTTGGCACTTTGTTGGCACTTTGTTCTTGCTGTCATTAGTGGGGCAATCCTGGGGGCCACGACCTGGTGGCTATTAGACAGCAAATGTCCACCCCCACTAGGTGTTGGGGCCCATCATTTCACTTAGACTCTGTCCCCTGGTAGAGCCTGTGTCTACCACCAGTGCGAGGGTCAAAGCAGTGCCGAAACCTAACAGATAATTATAGATTTAAAGCTTAAAATTGTCAATGTAGGAATATTTAACTAACTGTATATTTGTGTCTGTAGATAGAGATGGCCAGAGCGGTTCGACAGCGAACTTATTCACGCAAACTTTGGTGCTTCGTGTTCATGGTGAACCGCAAACTAAATGCGATTTCGACCCGCCCCCATACTACATCATTAGGGTCAACTTTGACCCTCTACATCACAGTCAGCAGACACATGGTAGCCAATCAGGCTACACTCCCTCCTGGAGCCCCCTGCCCCTTATAAAAGGCAGGCAGCGTCAGCCTTTTCACTCACTCGTGTGGATGCAGTAATTAGAGAAGGGAGAGAACCTGCTGTATAAACATAGGGAAAGCTTAGTTAGGCTCTTGTGTTAGGCTTGTTAGCTTGTTCCTTGCTGATACTTATTGCTAAAAGCACACCTCATCCTCAACAGCTCTTTTGAGAGCTAATGTTGTTCTTGTGATCTATTTTTTTGTGTGTGTGTCCCACAGACACTTGTGTTGCATTTACAGCCCTGTCAGTCAGTCACAGCTGCTGGACCTTGGCTCCTTGGTAATTCCTACTGTGCCACTTCTAGGCCCAGCAAATTCAGTGACTACCTGTGTGTGTGACAGCTGCACATTTGTAATACCAATCCCTGCATACCTGTTCTGTAGTGCACCTACCTACGTGAGCGCACACAGTGTTATATACCACCAGTCACTGCACCTGTTCACGGTACCTGTGTGAGTGACAGCTGCACATTTGTAATACAAATCACTGCATACCTACCTGTTAAGTGCACCTACCTATGTGACCACACTCAGTGTTATATTATATACCAGTCACTGCATACCTGTTCACGGTACCTGTGTGTGTGACCGCTGTACATTTTTAATACTAGTCGTTACATAATTGTTCACAGTACCTATGTGACTGCACGCTGTTTAATATACCAGTCCGTGCATATTGTTAACTGCATCTGTGTGACAGCTGCACATATTGTAATACCAGTCACTGCATACCTTTCACTGCACCTGTGTGACTGCACATTGTATTAGTTAAGTCAGTACATACATTTAACTTCACCCACCCCTCAATACAGGCAAAACCGGCAGAGGTAGAGGCAGGCCACCCGGCAGGTATGTTTGAGGTTGTGCTGTCATGATTTTGTGCGGCCCTGGACCAAAGTACAGTGTTCAGAAGGCGCGTGCTATCAACCCCCAAGATTGTCAGGACGTAGTTGACTATTTAACACAGCACACCTCATCTTCCTCAGGTTCCGCACGGAAGCGTGACAGATCTTCCTCCTCCTGCTCGGATTCTGGCACCCCACTTAACTCTCAGTCGGCCGCCACCACCAAAGTGCCATCACCCCAGGGCTCAGTGGTGTAGAAATTTTTGTGTGTGTCTGCATCAGATGAGAGTAATGCCATCTGTACTCTCTGCCACCAAAAATTTAGCCGTGGAAAGACCAAGACCCACGTAGGGACAACTTCCTTATGAAGGCACATGATGACAAAGCACAAACTGCAATGGGATGACCACCTGAGGAAAAGCAGCACACAAAAGCAAAGCCACACACCGCAGTGGAAGATACCAGGCCGCAATTCTTTCTCAAAAAAGGTGATACCCAAACTGTACCGTGATGTTGAAAGGCAAGCGGTCTCATCTCTGACACACAGCGTTGGGTCAAGAGTCCATTTGGTCTACAAAGCACGGTCAGGCCTGCCTGAAGACTAAGTCAGTCCCCACACACAGCATCTCTGCCTGCACGCCGTGTGACTGCCTGCCCCAAGACTAAGTCGCTCCCCACACAGCATCTCTGCCTGCAGGCCACTTGACTGTCCTCTCCGCCACCACCAACAGGGTCCAGGACTCCAGGCGGATTCCTGAATTTTTAATGCCGCTGCTAGCAGCGGCCGCTATAATAATTTTTCTGGTGCGTGTACATGCCTGCCTATTTTTTTCTGCCTGCATTGCAGCTGCAACAACAAAACAAAAGGCATGTACATGTGTCAATTCCCCTTCATGATCGTTACCTTGCCGCGGTGAAGGGGCTTGCATATCACAATGAAGCAATGATCGCCTGCACTCTGGCCGTGGTGCGCACCAGTCCAGCACGGCCGTCACTACACAAACAGCTGTTTGCGGTGCGTTACACAGTGAGTTTGGTCTGTCAGTTTGAAGCAGTACACTAATTACACTCCCTGATTGATGTATACACATGCAAGATGTTTTAAAGCATTTTAGGCCTCCAATTTAGCATTCAATGTGATTTCTGCCCTTAAAACAGTGATTTGCGTCAAATCCAGATTTTTCCCCAGGACTTTTGGCGTGTATCCCACTCCGCCATGCAAAAACTCATATGTTAGACCCCTTGAAACATCGTTTCCATCACTTTTGTGGCCAGCATAAATGTTTCTAGTTTTCAAAGTTCGCCTCCCCATTGAAGCCTAAGTTTGTACGAACCAAACTTTTTGCGGAAGTTCACGGTCGAGGTTCACGAACTGAAAATCGAAGGTTCGAGCCATCTATCTGTAGACTATATTCAGCCATAATGAAAGCTTTAACTAGAGTTAGGGAACCAAAACATCCTGTGCTAAAAACACTGTGCCAAACCGATAGCGCCAAAACCATAAGACTCCATATGTGGTGTTAATTGGCACCATGGGTCATTCAGGATGGTTCATTGCCTGAATGAACCATCCTACTCTGTTTCACATCACTGCATTGTACTAATCTGTAAGATACTATGGGCTGTACTCACTAACCTTTACTGTGGTCAGCCTGCTAAGCTTTGTATGTGCTGTCAGGGAACAGTAAAGGTTAGTCAGGGCTCTTTCACACCAGAGCCCTTTACTGCGTTGTAACGCAAAGGCAGTTCTTTGCATTAACCAAGGTAAAATGAAAGTCCATAGACTTTCACTTTACCTTTCACACCTGACGCTGCGTTTTGGTACATTGCGGTTCCAACGCACCCGGATGCGTTGAACCGCCGGAAGCTGGTGTTTTCCCGTCGGGTTAATTCCTTACTGTCACGGCTGATTGCGTCGCACCGCAGATACCCGATGACACGCCGCAGGCTATCAACGCATGCAGGAGAACGGCTAATGCATGCGTTTTCTGGTGTGAAAGAGGCCTAAATACACTGTACATCAAGGCAAACCGGGCAAATGTCACTTCAGCGCTTTATTCCATCTTCATGCCACAGTAATACATCAACATCTGTTACACATAGGTGTTCCAAACCTGTTTGGATGCTGGTGCTGGGATGTGCAGGGGTCGGGTGACTAAGGGGATGACCAAGGGTCACCCAAACCCTGCACACCCCAGCACCAGCATCCAAACAGGTTTGGAACACCGATGTGTAACAGATGTTGATGTATTACTGTGGCATGAAGACGGAATAAAGCGCTTAAAGTGACAGTTGCCCGGTCTGCCTTGATGTACAGTGTTTCTAATAGTTGTTTTCCGCAACATATATACCGGTTGCATGTCCTTTGGCTTTCACTGTGTGCTGCAATACATGTGTGCTTTAGGGTGAAGATTGCCCTTGTACATATTGCAGATGCAGGTTATAATACCCCTCCTCAAGAAAAGTTACTAAGTGCCGAGTTGCTGTATCCCTCTACAGCAGGGGTCTCAAACTCAATTTACCTGGGGGCCGCAGGACGCAAAGTCAGGATGAGGCTGGGCCGTATAAGGTATTTCACAATCGCGGCGCATCGCCGCCTCTGCCCGCCCCTCTCACTCTTCCTTCACAGAGAGGGGCGGGGAGAGGCGGCGATCCGTGCGGCGACTGACTTCAGGAGAGGCAGAGCTGAAGCTGAAAGCTCTGCCCCTTCCAGGAGATGACGGCGGATTGCCCCCCGGGCGATTTGGGGGCTCTGCAGCCCTCGTTTAGCGGCATCAAGCTGGGACTCGTGTACGGGGCAGTACGGAGCTGGCTGTAATGCCTGATTGTGCTGCCCGGAAGCTCCCTTCCACACTGAGTAGCACGCATGCTCAGTGTGAAGTTAATGATGCTGCTGAAGGTAAAATACTAAATATCTCCGCTCTCACACATCATACACTCCCCAAATTTTCAGGGTAGGGAGGGGACCCCCAGAACGATCGCTATGCCAAATTGCAGCCCCCGAGCCCCGCTGGTTCAGGAGATAGATTACAGAAACCTATCTCGGGAACCAGCAGGTCTCGGGGGCAATTTGGCATAGAGGTCGTTCTGGGGGTCCCCTCCCTACCCTGAAAATTTGAGGAGTGTATGATATGTGGAAGTGGAGATATTTAGTATTTTACCACCGGCAGCATCATTCAATAGGAAATGTGGCCGCACAGCGATTTGCACAGTGATTTGCGCATGCGGGGCAGCGCAAATCATCAGGCAGCATAATCAGACACAACACCGGATACAAAAGGCTGCGCTGCAGGATCGTCGCTGGAAAAAGGAAAGGTGAGCCAGACTTGCTGCATACTTTTTTTTTGTTATTTTTATAGGTACAAATCTGGGGGCTCCTGGTTATAGGGGCACGTCTGGCTATCTATTCTTCAGGGGGACAAAATAAATTAGCTGTCTCCACTATAAATTGCGAGGTGAGCTAACACCAGGGGCACATCTGGTTAGCTATTCTTTGGGGACATCTGGTTAGCTATGCTTTGGGGGAGGGGGGCTAATAACGGTCACATCTGGCTAGCTATAAATTTGGGGGAGTTGACCCAATTCCAGGGGCACTTGAGGCCATCTATACTGGGAGAACCCAATACCAAGGGATACATCTGGCTGTACTAGGGGGGCTGATATTGGGGGGCACATCTGGCTATACTGTGGGGGTTCATACTGGAGACACTTCTGGCTATCTACTATGGGGGGGGGGGGGTGTAATACTAGTGGCAGGTTTTTTTATATACTGTAGTACTTTTTATTTTTTAACTATTTCCTATTAAAATGTGTATGACACTAAAAAAAAATTTTATGGGACAAAATACCCCTCAATGAAAGTCTAATTTGTCCTGAAAAAAAAAAACCGATATCTTGATCACTTAGGTGTCATGAGTGGGGATAAAGTTATGGCTGATTAAATAGGGACTTTTTAAATAGGGCTAAAATGTCAAAACTGCTCTGGTCCATAAGGGGGAACCAAAGTTTTGGATGTGAAGTGGTTAAAGGTAACCTGTGATGAATGGGATACATTTTTTACTTACCTGGGGCTTCCTCCAGCCCTCTGTAGTCTGTTAGCTCCCTAAGGTTACTTACACACCAAGATGTTGCGTTAGGTGCTACGTTAAGGTCGCATAACGTGCACCTAACGCAACGTATGGTGGTGCAGGAGAGGACGTTAGAGTGAGCCGCATTAGGCGGCTCTATCCGCATAAGGTCTACCAGAGTCGCGCTAATTGGCCGGCGGGACCGAGGTCCCGCCGGCCAATCAGCAGCCGCCAGTGCAGTGCATATTAAGTAGCCATGTGCGCGGCTACTGTAGCGGCATCCCCCCGCCTCCTCTCGCCCCCCACTGAGCATGTGCAAACAGTCTAACACGGCTTAAGCTGCTCAGAACGCACAGTACGCTGCACTTTGCCCGAACGTGCAGCGTTACTGTGTAACGCAACGTGGGCAGTGTGAACAGCCTCATTGACTTTGTAGTGCTGTGCGGTGGGCTGCGTTACCGGCTGCACTAACGTGCGCCTGTAACGTCCTGGTGTGTAAGTAGCCTTAATGTCCTTCCAGTTCAATCCACTATACTCCTGTGAAGTCCAAGGTTGCGGGCCACCTCGCATTAGTTGTTGTAGGCCACACACCTCGTCAATCGCGTTCCCATTGTCAGGAGTGTTCTGTGCAAGAGCAGTTCCAGTCTAAAACTGCGCATGCGGAGAATGCTCCGAGCTACAGGCGAGTAATCAGGGGCTGCATGCGGCTGGGACCCTGCATGTGCAGTAGTCCAAGACTGAGGCAAGTTGCAGATTTTACAAGGCTGACAGTGACATAGCAGATGGGACTGGGAGAACATGGAATGAGCTGACATCTAAGGAGCTGGAGGAACCCTCAGTTAAGTAAAAATGCTTTTCTCCCATTCATCTTAGGTAAACTTTAAAGGACATCTGAAGCCACAAATAATAATCAGTTCTTATGCATACCATGGGTCCATCCAGGTCTGTGCTCCATTCTGTTGTTCCCACGCCATCCCCAGTGGAACATATTTGACCTGCTAGGTCACATAGCTCTTTGGCGCAGCTAGAGTAGTACGGATACGCTCATCTTTGGTGGTACTCAATGCTGTGAGTACTTCTGAAGACTGCATGAGCAGTGCTGAAGATCTAGAAGAACACGGGTAGCTTCCACCAGGGATGTCGTGAGAACAAGGGTACAGAGTGAGAACCGGGAAGGCTCTAACTGGATTTTTATTTCAGGCTTCAGATTTGCTTAAGGGCCTGTTTCTACTACACGCAGATTGGATGCAGATTGGATGCAGAAAAATGAATGCCTATGTGAAAATCTGCATCAGAAAAATCGCGTTTAGTGGAAACAGGCCCATAGGCATTCATTGGAGTCTGCACCCAATCTGCGCATAGTGGAAACAGGCCCTTAACTGTACTGTTCTTTGAAACTCACAAAACATTAGCTTTGTGTTTGTTTTTGATAGAAAAGTCAACTATTAGATTTTATGTACAGTGGCACAGTTCCTTATTTTTGTAGGATGCCATACTTTCAGCCATGTGGCTTTCAGCACAATATTCTAAGTCAGTTATTCTGACAGTGCGCAAAACATTTGTCTAAGCCTATCCTCCAACAGGTGGCTGAGTCTCTGTCCAGCTCAATTTAGTGCTGGAATACACATGGGCCCTATTCTAGAGGACTCTAAACAGCTCCAGACAGGATATCAAAAGCAATCCAACAGATCTGTACTGTATTTATTAAGAACTGCCTGCTATTAAATGGTTAGAATCTGCCACCCACATGTGGTTCATATCAGATTCCAGACAGGGTGTTGTGCTGTGAAAGGCAGGCCCAGTTGGCTCTGTCACTAGTGGTAGGCATGGACTTTTCCAAGGAAAGAAGTGTAAGGGTGCGTTTCCATTAACGCGAATTCGCATGCGTTCCCCGCATGCAAATTCACATAACCAATAAAAGTAAATGAGCCCGTGTCCACTTGTCAAGAAAACGGAGCGTTTTCTTGTGCAGGAAAAATCTGCACAGCAGAGCCATCCGAATTCGGACACCGCACATACCGCATGCGATTCGCATACAATGTATTTAATAGGGAATTCGCATGGCGGTTTTGTATGCGAATTTTCATGCGAATTCGCATACGACTTTGCATGAAATTAATGAAAAAGCACACAGGCACTGACATGGTTAAATTCGCACACAGCATCATCCATGCGAAATAGTATGCAAATTCGCGGTAAAATTCGCATACAACCGCATGCGATTTCACTCCTGCATGCGAATTCATCTGCGGGGAATCCGCGGCGATTCCACACCGCACTAGTGGAACCGTACCCTAAGTGGCAACAGGTCTTCACCAGCACACCCTGCTAAGAGGTATGTAAATTAGTGGCTGTGTGATTACTGTCGCATTCAGCAGCCACGGACAGCCTGAATTTAAAAACACCCCCCCCCCCCCCAAAAAAAAATAAACACCAACAAGAGATCATCTGTAATGATCTGCTCTGCTGTCAGCACAGGCAGACAGCTTTTCAACCATTTTTTAGGTCTGCGTGCTGCAGGTCCCTGGAAAAGAGACCTGTCTTCACTCTGCAAGTTGCAGAGTTGCTGTTCTGGTGAGGAACTTGCATCCACTTGTCATGCAAATTGCTTAGCTGCTTCCTTTGATGGCTTGCAGTATAAATACCATTTCCTCCCAGAATTCCCTGCTGGTCATGAAGGT
The DNA here is from genome assembly GCF_040937935.1 of Hyperolius riggenbachi. Classification (NCBI taxonomy): domain Eukaryota; kingdom Metazoa; phylum Chordata; class Amphibia; order Anura; family Hyperoliidae; genus Hyperolius; species Hyperolius riggenbachi. Next base: position 224,302,023 of record NC_090646.1, read on the forward strand.
TTGTTCCTGCTAACTTGCCTGGAGTCTCAGCCCTCTGCTCATGGTTTGCTAATACTGCTATCCTAGAGTAGTTCCTTGGGAGTGCACTTGCATTCTTTCTAGCTTAGTGAGGTCGTAATATATCTGTATTGCCTTGTTCTGTCTTTCTGTTGCGATTCTTCTGTCGCCAGCGGCGGTCGACAGGAAATCGCTCTGTCTGTTTGGATCGCATTCGCCCTAGCGTTAGAGGTGGTGGATCTCTCTGTGTTCTATCTTGGAGTGTGACCTCGGCTGCAGTTGTTGCTGGTTACTCCTGTCTGTCTTGTGCGGATCGCACTCGCTCTTGCAGAAGAGCAGTGGATTCTTTCTCACTTGTTCCTGTTGTCTGTTTGTCCAGAGCAAACTCTTGCTGTTGCCTGAGGTTAGGCAACCGATTAGCAAGCGTTTCTGTTATTTGTTTGTTTGTGTTTTCTGTGTTCTTTAGTTAGTCAGGGTTGGCGCGTTTTGTCTCTGTTGCGCTTTTCGTGCGGAGACCGCGCCATTAACGTGTTTTGTCGCTGTTGCGCTTCTCGTGCGGTGACCGCGTTTAGCAAGTGCGTTTGTTATTTTCCTTGGCGTTCTGATTATTATGGTTTGCTGTGTCTTTCTTACTACACCTATGCTCTGTCTTTACTCAGTCTTGTGTCGCTATTAGCAATCGCCATTCTGACGATTGCTTTCCCACTTGGTCTTCGCTGGTGTGTGTTTACCATCGCCGGGTGGTGACTAGATTGGTGGACATACAAACATTCTGTCTCTGTGCTCTCTCTCTCACTAGGAGCTATCTTGCCCTGTATTACAATTCCTTTCTGGCATCTGTGGCAGTGCAGAGGGTTTATTCCTCTGCACTCCACAGCTCCATCTGCTGGTATGAATTCCCCTCTACAGGTGCATTGCGCCAAAGCTGGGTTCTGTTATTCAAACGCTTGTGGAGGATTTCCGCAGTGTCAGCGCACAGCTTGTGCGCTGACCACGGAGATAATTCCCCAATCGTTACATCATCTTACTGTAGGTGCCAATGTTAGACTGCAACCACACATGTATGACACACGTCCCTATTTTGAGCCTTATTTGCCTTTCTCCTAGTTCTACATAAATATATTCATCTACTAAAATGGGTAGTTATAGCATGCCAGCCATTAGGCTCAGTCTCTACATTAACATATAAATATAAGGAACTGTGCGATGTAAAAAGAAAATAATATGTGATCTGCATGGCTGAAGGTGTTGTAGGGTTGTGTCTTTTTCCCTAATGTTTTTGCCTAAATGTCCCGCATCTTAGGCCACATACACACATCAGACCATAGTCTTTGGAAAATGAAAGATCACAGACCAATCTTACCACCCTTCCTGTAGTATAAGAGCCATACTTTACACAGTCTTTTCTATGGAGCTGAACTCCACATCAGGAAAAAAATCTTTGCAAGATGCTGCACACACAGATGCTGTACAGACACAAAAGATCAGTATCTGCAAAAGATCTGTTCCTGCCAAAAATCCATTCCTGCAAATTGCAATGATAGTCTATGAGATCTGCAGATCATCATACACACATGATTTAACTGACATTCATCTGCAGATCTGCAGATCTGAAAATCCATCCTGGTGGATCTGATCTGCAGATGAATGTCAGTTAAATCATGTGTGTATAATGATCTGCAGATCTCATAGACTATCATTGCAATTTGCAGGAATGGATTTTTCGCAGGAACAGATCTTTTGCAGATACTGATCTTTTGTGTCTGTACAGCATCTGTGTGTGCAGCATCTTGCAAAGATTTTTTTCTGATGGGGAGTTCAGCTCCATAGAAAAGACTGGGAAGGTATGGCTCTCATACTACATGAAGGGTGGTAAGATTGGTCTGTGATCTTTCATTTTCCAAAGACTATAGTCTGATGTGTGTATGAGCCTTTAGACGGTCCTTAGGAGTTTAAGTATCCAGTCTAGAATTGCTAGATCACTTGTGAGAACTCCACTGGGGAGGTTTGGAAATCTCTGGAGCTGTCTTAGTAATTCAGGCTCTCTGTGTATACAGTTGTGTTCAAAATTACTCAAAGAATGTGACTGAACTGGAGGCTTTTGCCAATGAAGAATGGGCTAAGATACCCGTAGATCGCTGCAAGACACTTGTGTCAAGCTATGCTTCATGTTTAAAAGCTGTTATAACTGGAAAAGGATGTTGTACTGCTGTTATAACTGGAAAAGTATGTTGTACTAAGTACTAAGAATGAATGTCACTTGGGGGTTGAATAAAACTGATAATGATGTGAGCACAGAAAAGACATTTGTGGTTATTTCATTATAAATGTTATATTTGTCTGACTTACAAGTACCTCTTTGATTTAATTGTAAACAAGATGACTGAAATTATCAAAATCAATGTCAAACTCGCCAAAACACTCAATTTCAGAGGGGGATGAATACTTTTTAACACAACTGTAAAAAAACATCACATTCCCATAGGGGTAATTAGATTATAAGCATAGAAATGCAGTGTTGAACAGCAGGGATGCTCATCCGGATCCGAGTACCCGGGTAAACCCAGGTATCCGACCATTTTTCCGCTATCCGGGTTGGATCCAGATCCGGATACCTGGGCCACTATCCAGATAGCACTATCCGGATTTTATCCGGATAGCTAGCTGCATAATCCGGATACCCGCAGGTATCCGTCCAGATATCCGGATCCGGATAGTGTAACTAGTAAGGAGATGATGTCATTCAGCCAATCAGAGGGCTCCCAGCAGAAGCCCTAGCAACCAATCACAGAGGGGAACCCTGGCCAGCTCCACCTGACCTCATTGAGCCAATCAGAGGCCTACCAGCCTAAGTCCTGGCACCCAATCACAGAAGGGAACCCTGGCCAGCCCCCCTGTATAGCAAGAAGGGCTGGCATGATGAGACAGATCGTCCTTGCTTGTGTGGCTGGCTGGCTGGCTGGTCACTGACAGACTTGCTCCAGTGCTGGCTTAGCAAGTGCTGTATACAGTGATAAACCTAAAGCTTTGAGTGCTAAACATCTTCACTACGCTATTGTTCTATTGTTTTTCTTAGCTAGCTAGCTTGTAATTGTTTGCTTTTATTCACTCAGTTAGGTCCTGTCTGTGTCTGTGTAGGCCAGCAGGACAGTATATAGGGAATAGGAGGATTACTGTGCTATTGTATTGTAGTTAGTACTGCAGTTAGTTGTTATGGCGGCGGCCTGGCGGGCACACATGGTGCATTCTCGCACTCGATTTCCAGCTCGATTCCCGTCTACTCTATTATTTCCGACATGTCCGATTTGCGTTTCGATGGATCGTTAGGTCGATTTGCATGTAAAGTATGCCAAATCGACCTAACGATCCATCAAAATGCAAATCGGACATGTCGGAAATAATCGAGTCGACGGGAGTTGAGCGGGAAATCGAGTGCAGGAACGCACCGTGTGTACCCGCCAGGCCGCTACCATAACACAGTGTGCACTGTCTGTCCTCTACTCTGCGGTCTGTCACTCCGTGCTGATTTGATGTAAAGTCCAACCCCGATTTTATTACAGTAAAAGTACCCCACATCATCTGGTGACATCATCACGTATAAGTTGTACCATGTCTGCTGGCACCGGCAGCTGGGGGAGGGGCAGCAAGGGCAAGAGGACAGGGAGCAACATTACAACCACCCTCAGAAGGTCTGCCGTGTCAGTGTCGACCCCAGCGGGCAGCCTACCCTCAGTCAGCGAGCTTTTCACTCCAGGCGCCGCGATTGAACTCAGAGCTGTTAGCCGCAAAGAGTTTGAGGAGGATGTTCTGGGTTTTGAGGAGGGGGGGGGTATGATGTTGATGATGGGATGAAGGACCGTGACTACCATCCACAGGATGGGGATGTCAGCTCTGACTCTGAGGAGTAGGATGCGTCGGTGGGTTTGGCACGGAGGATCAGCATTGCAGACAGTGGCCGTGGAATGCGGGACCCACCACATCCTTCTGCCGCTACCACCAGCCGCACCACTCAACCCCCAACTGCCACAGGGAGAAAAGCCGCAGCATCCCATTCTGGCCGCAGGAGAATCTTCACCTCCCCAATCTGGCCGCCACGGTGCCACAGGCCACTGCTGCTGATACCGCAACCTATATTCAACCCAAAACACAATTGCAGTGTCATTTTTTTGGAGGTGTCTGGGCTGAAAACTGTCATGTCCCAGTTGTGCGATTGGACTTTGGACACAATGTGGGCTGCACGACCGCTGTCTGGAACCTAGTCCTGATGTTAATTGACAGCTTTTTTTTTTTTTTTCTTCATTTTATGTCCACCAAATAATTAATTAGTATTTCCCTTTAAAAAAAAAACATGATGCTACATGCATCATTTACCCTAAAAACCATTTTAAAGCTATTTAAAGGGCACTTCCGGGTTTTCTATCCGGATACCCGAATAGGTCGGGTACCCGCGGGTAATTTGGTCGGATATCCGGATCGGATCCGGATATCCGCAAGGTCGGATCCGGATACCCGGATCCGGATATCTAGGTACCCGGATCCGGGCGGATAATAAAAAGCACTACCCGAGCATCCCTGTTGAGCAGTCCTGCTTTTTCCCTGTGTGTGTAAGTTTAGTACGCAGGTAAAGCAGTGTCTCTGTTATGACTTATGACTGGTGTCACGTGTCACAGTTCTAAATGTCAACATTGGACTGCAATTTCTCACTCCATTTACAATACTGGGATTTGTTAATAATCTGGTATAAAGTAGAGTCAATAAACATTACTGCTTACCATTGTTCTCCTGTATTCTGCTGTCAACCTCCTGCTGACCTGTAAGAAAATATAATTGATTAAGACATGGCTCCCATCTGTATTCTTAGCAGTCTACACATGAACGTTACAAGTGGGCACCTCACACTAACTTAAAAAGGACACCTGACGTGAAAAGCATATGGAGGCTGACATTTTAATTTCCTTATAAACAATACCAGTTGCCTGGCAGTCCTGCTAATTTTTCATTCATCAGTAGTAGCCTGAATCACCCACCTGAAACAATAATGCAGCAAATCCACTCAAACATCTGACATACGTGCTTGTACAGGATTACAATCTGCTTCCAAAAGCGCTGCCTGTACCATTTTCTGAGGGCTTTGGCTCAATGGAAGGTATAGGAAAATTGCAAAGTGCTTGAAAAAGCGTTGTATAGCGATTTCCCAAACACTTTTTAGAATAAATACATTGCATTTATTCTTTTCCGGGTCAAAGAGTTCACTTCCTGACTAACGTCAGGAAGTGATTTAACGAAATCGCTCATCAAAAGCGCTTACACAAAATCTCACAACGCTCAGAAAACTCTGAGAATCGCTATGAAAAACATGCACAAAACGCTCAGCACTCAGCGATCGTGCATGCGATTTATAATGTGAATTGCCTTAAAGCTCAATAATGGCAAATATCGTCTCCTTGACAGATTCCGGACCGCACTAGTTGAGACATACACCCTGTATATGGCAGCTTATTCCTGCCAGGGTGTAGATTTCAACCTCCCTGCCACGCGCTCCCGCCAATCGGGCCACACTCTCGCTGCTGCCGCTCACTCGCCCTGCAGGCCGATCTCTGTGAGTCGATCAGGAGTCAATTTCATTGGCTCCTTACTCCATGATCACTGAGCTTCTGCCATTTTTCATTAGAAGCTATGAGAGCAAGCACTGTGAAAATGCTTGTATTGTATACTGGCCTCATTGAAAACAATGGGATTTATATTGTCCTAAAATTCTGCTACAGCTGAAAAGCAGCACAAAATGCCCAGAATCATATCGAGTGTTAACAAGCTACTCTAAATAGTTCCAATGATTCGTCAGACAACTCCACATTTACAAGCTATGTTTCAGTTTAGTAACAACAAGCATATCTGGTTCGCATCTTGACTGAGCAGAATCTATGTTTAGTTATATGAAAGAACAGAAGGCAGTGTGGACTGAAATGAACTAGTTAGTAGGTTACTCAAGCCCTACATCCTACTGAGTCACAGAATATACGGTGCATTACATAGGACAGTAGGGGATTATCTGTGCAATATAACATGCATTTACCTTAAAGGACATCCGAGGTGAAAATAAACTGATGAGAAAAACAATTGTATTTACCTTCCTTCTGCTAAAAAAAATGACTTTTTAAGATAACCCAGTTTTATTTTATATTTAAATCTAGTTTTTAAGTGTTTACTGTTTCATTGTCTCTCCTCAAAGACACCTTCAATGAAGTATGCTAGAGCTCAAATCTAGAAATTGACACTTTTTATCTCTTTCCTGCTCTCAAAAGTCATTTACTGACAGAAAAGTATTTTATGGCTGTAATTAGTAATCAGTGAGGGTTATGCTATATTCTGACCCAGTCTGACCCGGTGCAGACTCTGGCAGAAAGTGTCACTTGCATACCTGATTTTTAACTCTTTCAGGCTGGGGAAAAAAAAAAAAAAAAAAAAGGAACTCTGTCTAGTTATTTGTGTGCTTGGCACTATACATACACATGTCTATATCATCATGTCACATGTCACCTCGGTTGTCCTTTAATACAACTATATATTACTGAAATTCTGCCAGTCTCTGTAGTTTTATTGCCATGTCTCAAAGGCCCATAGATTGTTGCCATGTGTAACAAGCTTGAACTTATACAGATTATCTTTGTTTGTCTAAGTTCAACAGAGCAGTATATTAAAAAAACCTTAGTTCTATAAAGCAGTATATAATAAACTGTCTCAGTTCTACAGAACTGTATATAATAAACTTAATAATAATAAAAAAAAAAAAACAGTACATTTTTGGAGTTTTATTTCTAGCAGCCAGCACAAGGGGTTATAGGGGAATTCTAGTTACCACATACCATGCAATGCTGCATTTTTTTTTTTATTGCCGTAATTTTGTGTTAGTGAAGTGGGTCTTTCAATTTCTATTTGTAGCAACCAAGGAAGTTTTAAAATGAATTGCATTTCTTTGCAAACATGGCAACAGTACTCCGCATTACATAAACTCCCACCTTGCTGCGTCAATAACAATTAGCACCAAAAGCAGGAACAGTCCACAGATTATACATAGTTCACATCTAGTTTACCGCAAATAACCAGCTCTAACTTCCAACTCCCCAAAGATTAAGGCTACTTTCCCAACAAGACGTTGCTTTTTAGGGGACGTTATGGTCGCATAACGTGCCCCTAATGCAACGCATGGTGGTGTTGAAGTTGGACGTCAGATTGAGCTGCGTTATGCAGCTCTCAAAGCAGCCGCTCCAGGTTAGTGATAGGAAGTCCGGATCTTTTTAAGGATTCGGATCATTTGAATCGGATCATTGAAAAGATCCGGATCTTTGAACCAAATCATTTGAATCATTTTACTAGGTAAGCAGACTGGGTGAAATGACTAGCAGGACAGGACTTTCCCTGCACTGTACATTCTGTATGTTCCTGTTTCTTCCAGACAGACATCCACTGTGAACCGAATCTTTCATTGTGATGATCCGGATGATTCGACTCACAAAAAAGATCCGGATCAAATGAACGATTCGTTCATGATCTGGACAACACTACAGTCCCATCACGAGTCTCCACAGTGCATTGAATATTAATTAGCCATGTGGCTGGCCACTGAGGAAGAGGGGAGACCTCCTCCCCCAACATTACTGAGCATGTGCAAACAGTCTAACGTGGCTTAGCCCAGTATAACTTACAGCATGCAGCACTTTGAGTCTTGGGCCCAGGTGTACAGGAGGGAGCTCTGCCCTCCACCCAGAGAAAGCCCTGCCTCCCGCTCAAGGGAAGCCCAGTCCCATGCCTAGTACAAAGAACACGTAAGCATTCCTGCACAGAGCCTGCCTCAGCACTTTTAGTGACCTCTCCCCCCCAGCAGCACCCACAGTGACCTCTTCCCTCAGCAGCATCTGCAGTGATCTCTCCCCCCCCCCCCCCCCCCCCCCCGCAGTATCCACACAGACCTCTCCCCCCTGCCTCACCAAGACAGACTTTTCCCACCTAGACCACCAGGTGATATTGTAAGAGAGATAGAGAACCACTAGACCACCAGGGGTATGGGGGAGAATACAAGACCACCAGGGCATACTGTAAATGGGAGTGTACTGTAAGGGGAGGCAGACCACCAGGGAGTACTATGAGGGGGATGGGGAAACCACCATGGAAAACTAAATAATGATGGGGGGCACTTGACCACCAGAGCATAGGTACTCCCATGACACACTATGTATTTCCCAGCTATTCCCACAATGGATAATGATACAGCTTTTTGTTATGGTGATTGCCAGCAATTCACCATGGCCTTATTAGAGTACATGTACAGGCTGTAGAAGAGAATAGGCCTCTATACAATGGATATCAAAATGTTCTTAGATGATTATATGGGGCTAAAATCAGTATTGCTTTTAACTAATCTATTGATCGGGTCCAGTAGAGAGTTTATTCAGGATATTTCTTTTATAAGGTCAGCTAGCTTCTAATACAGTATATGAGTGAATAGTGGTGTTTGCCAGATTCATGCAATTAACTGCCAGGCCATTTCTTTATTACTCTGGTACAATATATGCCAACAGCAGTAATCTGCAAATAAAACATTTTTATAGTATCCAAACTGCAGTGGGGACTTTGGCAAATGAATAACTCTATGCAAAAACACAGCTTGCTCCATCCTGTATACTGTGCTCAACTGTCGCTGCCAAAATGTATTCTGAAATTGCAATATAAAAGCAATGAGTAAAGTACTCAAAAGGTTTTTAAACATGCATTTACTGTGACAAAGTTCATGTTCTAAAACATACTAAAGTTGAACCAGCTGAGCAAAAAAAAAAAAAAAGTCTGTGTAGGGATACATGATTACTATTTACAAGTAAGATGTCACAGTTCATCCAAGTGGCTCATGGCAACAAGTACATTCCAATCAATAGTGTTGTAAAAAGCATATATGTATGGTAGTATCACACTTCCAATAATCAAATAGTCTCCCACGTAGTACATTCTCTAATGCAATGGAAAAAAAATAATAATGCAGAAATCCTGGTGGGACCAATCTTGTAAAAAAACGTGCATTTCCACAACAATACATGACCAACATTTCAATCATAATATCAAATTATTACCGTATATACTCGTGTATAAGCCGACCCGTGTATAAGCCGACCCCCCAACTTTTGCCCAAAAAACTTGGGAAAAATGATTGACTCGTGTATAAGCCAGGGAGGGGATGCAAAGGTCTAAGGTCATTGTTCCATTTGCCATACACTACACAACAAGCACCCAATCCAGCATATGTGGCGTGGTTTAGGAGGATATGCGGCCATGACTGTGCCCCTGCTCCCCTTCCAAAGCAAAATGGAAATTATAGTTGTGTGCGTCTCGGCCAAAGTATCCCACTCTTCTACATAGTGCTGTGTGATTAGGGCACATATGTAGCCAACTAGCCATGCCTGTGTCCCCATCCCCTCTCCAGGGCAGAGCAGTATGTAAATAAAACATGCATTTTAGCCAGAGTATCCCCCTCTACACAATGATGAATGTATGGGGCACATATGCAGCCATGACTGTCCTGTCCCCTCTCCAAAGCAGAGCAGTAGGTATGTAAATAAATCATGCATTCTAGCCAGAGTATCCCCCTCTACACAATGATTAATCAACAGGGCACATATGTAGCCATAAGGGTTTCCCCTGCCCCCCTCCTGAGCGGAGTAGTATTTAAATGACAGCCGTGTCCCCCGAGTGCCTCCCCTGCATACGTACTGTGGTTTAGCCGCACTGACAGTGTCGGCTGTGTCTCCCCCTTCCCCCGTCAGAGCGGAGCGGCATGTAAATATCAGCAGTGTGCTGATCCGAATGCCGCTCTCGCTGTGTGCAAAGTTAAAAGCAGCGGTGCGGGCTTTCTCCACTTACTTTCTAAAGTCCGTCCGTGCTGCGGGGATTCCTCTATAGCAGGTCTGATGCCGGCTCATCTCTATGACAGAAGCGTCCCTAGATGGCGTCATAGAGATGAGCCGGCATCAGACCTGCTATAGAGGAATCCCCGCAGCACGGACGGACTTTAGAAAGTAAGTGGAGAAAGCCCGCACCGCTGCTTTTAACTTTGCACACAGCGAGAGCGGCATTCGGATCAGCACACTGCTGATATTTACATGCCGCTCCGCTCTGACGGGGGAAGGGGGAGACACAGCCGACACTGTCAGTGCGGCTAAACCACAGTACGTATGCAGGGGAGGCACTCGGGGGACACCGCTGTCATTTAAATACTTCTCCGCTCAGGAGGGGGGCAGGGGAAACCCTCATTGCTACATATGTGCCCTGTTGATTAATCATCGTGTAGAGGGGGATACTGCAGAAGGGACATTGGCATGGTGCCCCGTGTATAAGCCGACCCCCCCACTTTTGGACCACTTTTTTGGTCCAAAAAATTCTGCTTATACACGAGTATATACGGTATTATAAAATTACACATTTTAATATATATTCATTTGATTCAGTGTTTATATTGAATCTAATATCTAATCTATTGAAAAATGGACAGGCCACACACACACGATACGATTTTTTAACAATTTGTTTAATTTCAAGAATTTTACAGATTGGTTGTAATATTGAAAAATCTGACCAATGTAACACACACACACACACATTCAATTTTCCCCCAATTATAGAAAAAGAATGATTGAAAACTTTGAAAAAATTGACTTTCTAACCTACACCACTCCCGATCAACTTGTATTGGAAAACAAAACAAATAAAACCCTTTCAATTCTTCTGTACAACTAATTGTTTTTAAAGAATTGCTGTAAAACTGGGTCATTGTATTGTATCGTGTGTGGCCACCTTAAAGCCCCATCTAGACGGAGCGATCCGGCGGCTCGATTAGCCGCTGGATCGACTCTTCCGCATCCCTGCGCGTACCCGCCGCATCCCCGCTCGTCTGTCGGATTCGATACCCGCTCGCCGGCGTCGCTTATCTTCCGCTCAATTCCCCGCTATTGTCCGCTCGCGGGGAATCGAGCGGCGCGGGAGATCGGACCTGTCGGATCTTATCAATCAAAGCCGCATCAGCGGCTCGATTGATAAGTAACATCGCAGCGTGTAGACCCAGCATAAGAGTGACTCAAACACTCAATGAAAGGGAAGACAACAGAGAGCGTACATGGTCTCTGTGTACTTAACTTTATTTACAGCGTGTGCTCTCCCTTGTCTTCCCTCCCTCATATAGCTGTTCTTTACTTACAGTATATAGAACAGCACACCACTACTTTTACTACTACTCTCTTCACTCTATGATTGCCTCCTTTGGGGATCCCAAGAGTTTTTAGACTGTCAATAAACCTGAGGTGAAAGGAGGCAAAAGTCTTAAAGGATACCTGAAGTGACATGTGACATGATGAGATAGACATGGTTATGTACAGTGCCTAGCACACAAATAACTATGCTGTGTTCCTTTTTTTATTTCTCTGTCTGAAAGAGTTAAATATCAGGTATGTAAGTGGGTGACTCAGTCCTGACTAAGACAGGAAGTGACTACAGTGTGACCCTCACTGATAAGAAATTCCAACTATAAAACACTTTCCTAGCAGAAAATTGCTTCTGAGAGCAAGAAATAGATAAAAAGAGGAATGTCTTATCAGTGAGGGTCACAGCATAGTTATTTGTGTGCTAGGCACTGTACATAACCATGTCTATCTCATCATGTCACATGTCACTTCTAGTATCCTTTAAACATTTCTGGGGCTTCCTCCAACCCCCTCCACGCAGGTCGCTCCCTCACCGCCGTCCAAAGCCTCCTAGATCCTTCGATAGCAGCTTTGTTCTCTGTTCAGTACTACTGTGCAGGAGCAGAACGCTCCCAGCTACGGGAGCGAGATGGGGGGAGTGCTCTTTAACCGCACTGCACCAGTGCAGACTAGCCCCAACTGGCTGAAGATAACGGAGCGGTTACTGGAGGTGAGGGAGCGTTCGGTGTGGAGTGGGCTGGAGGAAGCCCCAGGTATGTATTAAAAAAAGAGATCAGAACTTGATTATTTGGGCAACAGTTCAGATTCAAGTGCTGCACAAACTTGTTGAGTGACAGGTTATGTTGCTATGAAGGGGGGGGGGGGGGAAGAATCACAGTATGATGCTTGACAGAGCAGCTTCTGGCCAGTGGGGTAAAGAGGTATTACACTTTCTTAAGGTGATCCAGCGCTTCCATTTTCCTTGTTGAATTGGTGCAGTTATACACACATACCCACACAGGTGTATGAGTTAATTTTAATACCTTCAAAATGACTCCATGGGAAGGTGAATAGTGAAACCAATGATGGCCAACAACAAAAAAAACTCACAAAAGCGCTCTAGTGGGTCCCAGCCCTAATATTGAGATTCATTTAGTTTCTTACGAGATACCAACAGTCAAAATCATATAAAATCATATAAAAGGAAATGATCAGTGTGCGTTTTAGTCCAGCTCACCTGGTATTGCTCCGGATGCAATACTGTCACAATCCTCATCTGTAGGAGTGGCATCTGACGCCCTGTGACGGCTCACCTTGGGAGAGTCCGTCATGGGCAAAGGTCTTTTGCGTTGTGAACCCAGCACAAGCTGCTGCTCAACATCTGCCCCTGTCGAAAGAGACAGGGAATGGCACCCAAAATTCATTGTGACGCTTTTCACAAAATAAAATACTATGACAGATTACAAAGAACATTTAACAGATTTTTTTGTCTTTTTTTTCTTTTTAAATCTTGTCATTACCATGAATCAAAAAATAAAAAAACAAAACTGATATCCAATTACAAGGGCTTCATTCACAGGTAACATATACTATACAAATTAATCAGTCAGAGGTGTTGATTTCCTCTAGGCTGGATTCACACTGTTTTTCTGTATAGGGAGACTGAGAACCAATGTTAATCAATGGGCTAGTCCACACTTGAATGCATTTTTCACATGCAGAAAAATAAATTGACAGCAATGCGGCACTGTTAGAAAAACAATTGACAGCAATCTTAATCTGGCTTTAGGCCTGAGACCCACTGCAGAGCAAATTTCATCCCTTAGGGCTGCATTTGCGTTAAAAAAAAAAAAAAAAAAAAAAAAAAAAACTCCCATTGACTTGCATAAAAATTGCAGCAAAATTGATGCAATCGTAGTTTCTGGTTTTGTTTTGTTTTTTTTTTAAATCTCAAACAAAACCAAAAACCATGATTGCATCGATTTTGCTGCAACTTTTATACAAGTCAATGGAAGCAGTTCTTTTAACCACTTCAGCCAGCAGGTGTTTTCAACTCTTGGACAGAAGCAATTTTCCCCTGCCAGCACTCCTTCCATTCATTCGCCAATAATTACTGTTTATCACAACAAAACGATCTATATCTTGTTTTTTTTCCACCACCAATTAGCAAAAGTACCACCTAAAGAAAGCCTAAGGACTTGTTCACAACGAGAGCGTTTTTTTTTTAAGCGCTGGCGATGTTGAAAAAAAAAATAAATCGCCCTATAAGCGCTTGTGCAATGATTCCCTATGAGAGAGAGTGTTCACATCTGTGTTCCGCTCCAAAAAGCGCAGCCTGTACCATTTTCGGGGCAATTTGGATACAATGGAAGGTATAGGGAAATCGCAAAGTGCTTGAAAAAGCATTTTATATAGCGATTCCCCAAGCACTTTCATGAATAAATACATTGGCCTCAATTCACTAAGCTCATCTCCTGTCTTTAACCTCCTTGGCGGTAATCCCGAGCTGAGCTCGGGGTATGCCGCCGGAGGTCGCCGCTCAGGCCCTGCTGGGCCGATTTCCGATCTGAAAAAAGCAGCACACGCAGCCGGCACTTTGCCAGCCGCGTGTGCTGCCCGATCGCCGCCGCTCCGCGGCGATCCGCCGCGTGCAGCGGCGAAAGAGGGTCCCCCCAGCCGCCCGAGCCCAGCGCAGCCGGAACAAACAGTTCCGGCCAGCGCTAGGGGCTGGATCGGGCGGCTCTGACGTCAGGACGTCGACTGACGTCCATGACGTCACTCCGCTCGTCGCCATGGCGACGAGGAAAGCGAAACAAGATAGGCCGCTCATTGCGGCCTATCTTGTTACTTTCGATTGCCGGAGGCGATCGAAAGTACGCTTCCGGAGCGCCCTCTAGTGGGCTTTCATGCAGCCAACTTTCAGTTGGCTGCATGAAATATTTTTTTTTTAATTTAAAAAAAACCCCATTTCAGCCTCCCTGGCAAAATAAATAGACCGCCAGGGAGGTTAATAACTCTTCTGAGCTGTTTCTACAGTTATCACCATGGTGATATAATTGTGTAGAAAACAGCTCAGAAGAGTTATTAAAGACAGGAGATAAGCTTAGTGAATTGAGGCCATTTTATTTATTCAGTTCCGTGCACAAGAGTTCACTTCCTCACTGACATCAGGAAGTGCCAAAAAAAAATCCTTTTGCAAAAGTGCTTAGAAATGTGCGTAGACAAACGCAGGAAAAAAAAATGTTTTTGCTCAGCGTTTGCTAAGAGTTATTCTATTCTAAATGCATTTTAATGGGAATATGAAGGAAAAAAAAATTATTTCTCAGTTTTTGGCCATTATAGTTTTAAAACAAAACATTCTACTGTGCATAAAACCCACACATTTGCTATTTGTCCCGGTTATTGCAATGTTTAAAATATTTCCCTAGTACAATGTATTGCGCCAATATTTTATTTGGAAATAAAGGTGCATTTTCTTTCAGTTTTGCGTCCATCACGAATTGCAAGCCCATATATGCAAAAGATAACAGTAATATACTCTCACAACATACATATTAGAAAAAGTTTAGTCCCTAAGGTGACTATTTATGTTTTTTTTTAATATAGCTACGGGGAGGACGGGCAGTTAATCAGGCTTTATTAAAGTGGATCCGAGGTGAACTTTAGCTCAATTAAAAAATGTGTCCCCTATATATACACACACCTTTTAAAGAGACTCCGTAACAAAAATTGCATCCTGTTTTTTATCATCCTACAAGTTCCAAAAGCTATTCTAATGTGTTCTGGCTTACTGCAGCACTTTGTACTATCACAGTCTCTGTAATAAATCAATGTATCTTTCCCTTGTCAGACTTGTCAGCCTGTGTCTGGAAGGCTGCCAAGTTCTTCAGTGTTGTAGTTCTGTTATGCACTCCCCCCTCAGGGGGGAAAGAAACACACAAATGATCTCTTGAGATTCAAAAGGAATGCTGTATACAGCCTGCTTGTGTATGGATGTATTTTCTATGTGTGGACATGCTGTACATCAACCTACTTCCTGTTTTGGTGGCCATTTTGTTTGTTTATAAACAAACTTTTTAAAACTGTTTTTAACCACTTTTAATGCGGCGGGGAGCGGCGAAATTGTGACAGAGGGTAATAGGAGATGTCCCCTAACGCACTGGTATGTTTACTTTTGTGCGATTTTAACAATACAGATTCTCTTTAAGGCAATCTTCCCCAAAAAAGGTTTTTTTTTTCTTTATACTTTATTTCTTTAAGAATTTAAAAATGCAGCGCCCCCAGCCAGTCTTTGTCCCATGCCGCAGTATTCATGGGAACACAGAGTTAGGAGGAAGGAGGCATTCACTGACGCAGGAGGAGGGGACGTTCCCAGCCAAAGCAGCTGAACTCATGCGATGCTTGCGCGAGTTCAGCACAGGTCTCCTGAAGCAAGGATCGCTATAGCAGGCGTATCGCTGCTATGGAGTCCTGTAGCTGCTCGATGCTGAAGGGAGCCTGGGTCCTGACCTGGCTGGGTGCACCGTGCCCACATGTCCGCAGCCTGCATCATGCCCACTGCCGCTCGCTCACTGTAGTTTTGTGCACAGCCCAGCGTCACTGTTGCCATGGCAACATAACGCTGAAACAGGCCACTGCACTACACTACAAACAGCGGGCGGCCAGCTTCCGTGTTGCCGGGAGCAGTGCCAGGAACGAGCAAGTATCTGGCACCTTCTTCACCGCACTGTGTGTGTGCGGTTACTGTAACTGTGGGGAGTTTGGAATGGGTATCGCAGTCATTTACTAACTTACTGCTGGGAAGGGGGGGCCGAGGGGGTTCACTTACTCTGTGTGTGGTGTTACACTTTACTGTCTGTATGTGTGTGGAGAGGGGAGGGTTGTCACTTACTATGAGTGCGTGTGTGTGCGTGAGTGTGAACCGGCCCTGAAACTAAAAGAGACCAGTATGCAAGGGGAAAGGGGGGGGGGGGGTTGACTGTTTGTGGTGTCAGTGTGTGTGTGTGTGTGTGTGTGTGTGTGTGTGTGTGTGTGTGTGTGTGTGTGTGTGTGTGTGTGTGTGTGTGTATGTGTGTGTGCGTGCGTTTGGTTACTCTGTGTGTGTTTGTGTGTGTGGTGTCACTTACTCTGTGTGTAGGTTTGGTGTCACTTGGCACACACTGAGCATGCACGGGATTTCAGAGGCAAGGGGGCGGAGAGAGGAGTGGAGTTTCATAGGCTGGGGGTGTGGGGATGCAGATCAGCTTGTGTAATGTGATTACAAGCTGAACATGGCTGCCCTCGTATCACAGGAATAAAAAAAAAAAATGTATGCTGTTGAAGCTGTTTGCAGCTAGATTTGCTGAGTAAACTATCTAAACTTTAGTTAAAATAAATATACAAATTACTTGTTATAGTTAGTTTTTTTACCTCAGATCCGCTTTAAATAATAAATGTGATTTTTTTTTACTTTAATTTAACTTTTTGGCCACTAGGTGGCGCTAACCACTCTCCTGCTAGTTACCAGGAAGTGCTTGATTTTTTTTTTTTACATTTTGTGATGTTCCATTTTTCATGAATCAAGATGCCTCCTGATTGGAGGCATCTTTACTCATTCATAGCGGATCATTTGCCTCGGGGGAACGCTCGTTCCCCTTCCTCAATCGATCCCCTGTAATAGCAGTGGGTAAAAAGCCACCTGCACACGTATATGCGCGTGCAACCACCGCAACACTTCTGGATGAATAGATTTGTCCAGATTGACCCTGAGCAGCGCTTTATGGACAAATATATTCGTCCAATTAGGCAGAACTGGTTAAAACGCA
This sequence comes from Hyperolius riggenbachi, assembly GCF_040937935.1. Lineage (NCBI taxonomy): Eukaryota > Metazoa > Chordata > Amphibia > Anura > Hyperoliidae > Hyperolius > Hyperolius riggenbachi. Next base: position 224,319,043 of record NC_090646.1, read on the forward strand.
AATGCAGCGCTGATATTTCAAAAAGTGCTCTGCAGAGTATCTCAGGCATAAAGGACACCTGAACTTAAAGGTATATGTTGGCTGCCATGTTTATTTCTTTCAGCCAGTACCATTTGCCTGGCTGTCCTGCTGATCTGTTTGGCATCACTAGTCTCTGAATCACACACCTGGAACAAGCATGCAGCAAATCTAGTCAGACTTCAGTCAGAAACATATGATCTACATGCTGGTTCAGGGTCTATGGTTAAGAGCATCAGAGGCAGAGAATCAGCAGCACAGCCAGGCAACTGGTATTGTTGTAAGAAATAAGTATGTCAGCCTCCATATCCCTCTCACTTCAGATGTCCTTTAAATGAATGTGCATTTGTTTCAGTGCAGATTATTCAAAGAACAGACACATGCCCAACAATCATACCACCAGCAAAATCAATTCACTCTCACTCTGTGGTAGGAATGGAGGGCGAGAGTAATGGATGGTTCAAGGAGGATGTTATGGAAAAAAGGTTTAGGAAGATCAGGAAAGAAGAGAGAACATAAAGGGAGTGATCGAAAGAAGAGAACCCCACCTGTTAAAGACAGTTGTTTGGAAAAAACAAATTATTGGATTACTGACTTAACTCTAGGTACGGGCCTGTACACACTGAAAGTCGGCAAGCACAAAGCCACTTTAAAATTGCACACAGTGAGATTTCACTATCGCGTGCTTGAGTTTATGCAACTCATTGCTTGCATTTTTAAATACGTTTATGTTTTTCTTGTGATTGGTTAAAAGTACGTCAGCAGAAAGTTTTAAGGCCTCCTGGGATTTGACCTAAAAAATAAATAAATAAATAAATAAAAAGCAAACGCATCACATTTTTGTATGCGATTTTTCGAACTGCGATTGTGATTTTCTAAAATAAAATCGCACCGCACCACAGGTCTACAGTTCATCACGATTTTCATTTTTTTAAAGGCATTGCGATTGAAAAAAAGCATGCAATTATAAAAATGCAGCACAGCGCCCTAAGGAGTACCATCTCTGTAAAGCCTTGTACACAGGCTGGATGAAACTTGTCTGACGTAGGCAATATCGACCTCCTCTGCCAATAATCTGGCACAAGTACAGCATCAACCTCCGATGTCTCGGACAGCGAACAGCCCGGTGGAGAAACTCACCTGACTGATAGCGAAGGGTTTCATTCTCACTCACTGTCTGCTTTCTGATGCTCCTCATGCATCCCCCCCAAGCATAGCGATAGAACACGGAGTGGCAAGGTTGTGACATCACATGGCGTCACAAAGCTCTCAGCCAGCAGGCCAAATCTATCCGCCCGGCTAAACGCTAGCCGAGACATCATGGGCCGCTGCATCCACGCTAGATTCAACCGCCTCTGTCAACATCATCTAGTGCGTGTACCAGGACTGGTCAGTTTCCCAGTGCAAACTGACCAGCATGAGCAAAATCCTCAATGCAATAAGGGTGTCTGAATTCTGCAAAGGATACATTAGCAAATTAAATGAAAAGATGATTGCTAAAATTGAAATTTAGTTGCAATATATTTTATGAGCTGTACAGGTACAAAGCACAGTAGATAAGGCAGTGAACTGTGCTCAGCTGTAATTTCCCAAGTGTGGAAATCACATAGAAATACCCTGGATACAGGGCTTGTCTAATCTTGATCAGCTATCATGGGATTCAGGCAGACGTCTGCACAAGATAGAGGTAGGATCTTGGCAATCGTATCTACTAACAAATGCTGCTCAAATGCCTGGGCTTGTGCATTATACTGGAAAAGACTACAATGGGTAGATCTCTGTGCAGCTGAATTTAATGCTGGGTACACATGGTACGATTTTCTGTGCGACAGATGGATCAGATAAGATAAAATCCATCATGTCCGATATTGCTCCTGATTGTTTCCGCGCTCGATTTCTCTGAGCGGTGAATGGAAAAAGATAAGAATAACGAATGAAGATAAGAGAATCGAGAGCAGAATAGAGTGCGGAATCGTGCCGTAAAAACGATCGGGTCGCAAAAGTTGCATGAAAAAAAACGTAACGTGTGTACCCAGCATAACAGGAAGTTATACTTGCTAGGGCCTTTTTCCACTACCCTGCGATTTGATTCTGATCGCAAATCGCAAGGTAGATCAAACTAATCAAAACTGCAGCAGCAATTTTCATTAGTGCGATCCGATTGCGATGCGATTTTGGTCAAAACACAATAGTCGTCCTGCCGCGTTTTGGATGTGATTAAGCTTTACTATACTGAGTATAGTAGCTCAATCGCATAGTGGACATTGAAACGCAATTGTGATCGCATTTCATAGTGGAAAAGAGCCCTTAGGAGGATGACATGTTCCAAATTCTTAATACCCTTGGCTGATCTTTTGTAGATCCCCACCCACTGCCACTTCCTGCCAGGTGCTCACACAAAATCAGGGCCTTTTTCCACTACCCTGCGATTTTGGGATTTGATTCCAATCGCAAAACGCAAGGTACATTAAACTAATGGAAATGGCAGCACTTTAGCAACTATGCACATCGCTACCCAGTGGCCAGGGCAGTTTCTAGGCTAAATTGCACCCAGGGCGAGGGTGTAAAAATTGCAGGATTAGCAGAAGTAGCGCGTGTATCAGTGGTTCTGCAGACAGAGACCAGCAGCAAGTAAGCAGTGCTTGGTATGGGAAGCGTGGCAAGTTTCTCTTACAAGCCTTCTCTGAGCTTACTCTGCAGCGGAGGGAGAGCATGGAGGGCGGTCCCGGGGAGAGGGAGAAAGGGAAAAGTCGCCCCCCCTCCGCGCGGTTGCACAGACTGCATGCCCCTATAAAGCACTGGAATGGTGAAAAGGAGTGGGACAGAGGAAGCCTCTCGATTATACAGAGGCTTCCCTCTACTTAAAGGATAACTGAAATGAAAAGAATATGGAGGCTGCCATATGCATTTACTATAAAACAATACCAGTTGCCTATTTGGCTGCAGTAGTATTTGAATAACACAAGGAACAAGCATGCAACTAATCTTGTCAGATCTGACAATGGGCTCTATTCTCAAAGACTTCCCGCATGCGGTAAAGTACATGCGGGAAGTTTGCGACCAAAACACCATCAAGTTCACATTCTCAAAATGTTCCGCACGTTTTTTCCACATACGGAAAAAGTGCCGTAAAGGTGCGGGATTCATGCGGGAAAATTTCCGCAAAAGTCGGTATTTTCCGCAATAAAAAAATCAATTCTCAAAACTGTTCAGGCGCATCATTTCATCGTTATTTACCGATTTTATCACCTACAAGTAGTAGGTGATATATTCCGCATCCCATTGACTTTAGTGAAGTCTGGGGGCTTAAGGGCTGTGCTTGCTGGACTTTGACTTTTTTTTTTTTAAACACTTTTTCATGCAACCTTTTTACTGCATGTTTTCCGCATGTTTAATGGCTGTTTACGCATCTTTTTTCCCGCATGCGGAAAACATGCAGAAAATATTAGTGAATGTGGAAAAAATGCGGAGTTTACCGCTGGCGGAAATTTAGCGGTAAAATTTTGCATTGTTTTTGCCTCTTAGGGCCCTTTCACACCAGAGGGATTTTTCGGCGTTTTAACGCCACGGCCAAAGTTGGCGTTTTGCTAGGTAAAAGAAAGTCCATAGACTTTCATTTTACCTTTCACATCTAACTCGGCGTTTTAGAGCGTTGCGTTTCAACGCTCCCAGGTGCTTTTTCAGGGCTGTTTACAGCCGAATTTGGCTGTTGGCGTTTCAATGATAGTCAATGGAAAACGCCAACTTCAGCGTTTTCAAAGCGTTTTACAGCTAACTTTTTCACTTATTTTTATAGAAGAAAAAAAAAAGGACTTTTTCATATGAGCTGTAAAACTCTTTCAAAACGCTTTGAAAAAGCTTTGAAAACGCTATGTATTGGCGTTTAGCAAAAGGCTGACTTTCAGCCTTTTCTACCGCAGCCTCTAGTGTGAAAGAGCCCTTAGTGAATAGAGCCCAATGTCAGAAACACCTGATCGGCATATGCTTGATCAGGTTCTAGGGTTAAAAGTATTAGAGGCAGAGGATCAGCAGGGATAGCCATGCAACTGGTATTGTTCTAAAATTGACTTAAGATATTTCACAGTTTTATTTTATATTTAAAATCTGCTTTTCAAGTTTTTACTGTTTTATTGTTTTTGCTTAATGACACATTCATTGAAGTATGCTATAGCTAAAATCTATGAACTATTGACCCTTTTTATCTTTTTCCTGCTCTCAGGCCTAGTGCACACCAGAGCGGTTCGGCAGCGTTTTGCGATCCGCTTGCGGCTGCGGATACGCTTGGGTAATGTATTTCAATGGGCTGGTGCACACCAGAGCGGGAGGCGTTTTGCAGAAACGCATACTCCCGGGCTGCTGCAGATTTTGGATTGCGGAGGCGTTTCTGCCTCAATGTTAAGTATAGGAAAAACGCAAACCGCTCTGAAAAACGGCACTTCAGAGAGGTTTGCCAGGCGGTTTTTGTTACAGTAGCTGTTCAGTAACAGCTTTACTGTAACAATACATGAAATCTACTACACCAAAAACGCTAAACAAAACCGCAAAATGCTAGCTGAAACGCTACAGAAAAATAAGAAAAAGCGTTTCAAAATTTGCTAGCATTTTGCGGATCTGCTAGCGTTTTTTGGTGTGCACCAGGCCATAGAAGCCATTTTCTGCTCGGAAAGTGTTTTATAGTTGTAATTTCTTATCAGTGAGGGTCACACTGTAGTCTGACTCGGTCCTGATCCAAACAGGAACTACCACTTACATACCTGATGTTTAAGGGCCTGTTTCCACTACACGCAGATTCTGCATGCAGAAAACTGACTCCAATGAATGCTTATGGGCCTGTTTCCACTGAACATGATTTTTCTGATGCAGATTTCCCATAGGCATTCATTGGAGTCAGTTTTCTGCATGCAGAATCTGCGAGTAGTGGAAACAGGCCCTAACTCTTTTCAGGCAGAGAAAAAAAAATGAATACAGCATAGATATGTGTGCTAGGCACTGTACATACACGTTTGTCTCATTATGTCACATGTCACCTTGGGTATCCTTTAACCCCCTTGGCGGTCTGATTCTTTCCTGATTTTAGGGTCTACAATCGGTGCAATTTTTTAGCATGCTTTTAGGCCTCTTTCACAGTAGGATGTTGCGTTTTGATGCAACGTTAAAGTCGCAACACAAATTACAACGTCAAAAAGTCGCAACGCAACTTAATGCCCGTTACGGTAGCATACAGTAGACTCTACTGTATGCTACCGTAATGGGCATTAAGTTGCGTTGCGACTTTTTGGCGTCGTAATTGAGCATACAGGCAATGAAAATTATGTTTCCAAGTCATTACTAAGCATGCGCAAACAGTCCAACGCAGCTAATAACGTGTATAATGCACAGCATGCAGCACTTACTAAGAACACTACACGTTACATACAAACGCAACGTGTGCACTGTGAATGTTGCACTTGCACAGACTTAGTATTGTTGTGCGTTAGTCTGCGTTTAAACATTTTCTAACGTGCAACTTTAACGTCGAACTGTGAAAGAGGCCTCAGGCTCTAAAGTCTGAAAAAAAAAAAAAATAACCACACCACAGAGAGATCTGCAGCAGCTCCAGCATTCACTCACCTCCAGCCAGGGCCGGGCCGAGGCATAGGCTGGAGAGGCTCCAGCCTCAGGGCGCGGTGTAGGAGGGGGCGCACAATTCATTCAGTTGTCATTCCTAATTGTATATGAAGCAGAAAGAAATAAGAAAAGGGGATACATGGCAGTGACTGCAAGCCAGATAACTAGATATTAAGGTGTTGGGGAGGTTGTGGGACCTGTGGCCCTCTTAGTCTAATAGCAATCAGTGTGTGGTGGCTGGGGTGGGAGGGATAGAGGGGCGCACTTTGGTGTCTCAGCCTTGGGTGCTGGAGGACCTTGTCCCTGCTCTGCCTCCAGCATTCACTCACTTCCCTGGGATCCAGCGCTGCAGTTCTCCCTCTGTCCTCCGGGTGGAGCTGTAAACTTATAGTGAGATTGCCGGCTGTCGTCATGACGACAGACGGTGATCTCACCAGCGGGAAGCCGAGCCTCGGAGGAGAGGAGGAAGAATGGCGGCCGACATGGGGCACTTTTTTCACTACATGTACACTTTAAACACAGCACAGAACTAAAAGCTACTGGAAGGGTTAATACTCAAATCTTTTTTCAAAAGCTAAAATGATAAGATTGCCATACTAAAATGATCAAACTGACTTGCACTATGCTAAACTAAGTAAACAATGCAGAAAATCTGCTGTAATCAGGAAAGTACATTCTCTACTTTGTTTGCACAGCAATTACTTAACCTAATAACAAAGACAATCGTAAATTTGTACTGCAAACCTGCATGTTAGCACTTAGCTTTGCTGCATTTCCACAGTTTTTGAATTTGATGCGGCACCTGTGCTGACCCGAAATTGCATCCGAATCCAATAGCCGTGCTGCCAATGCATGGCTATGGGGATTCGGATGCGATGTCCAAAAAATGTAGCAGGCACTATTTTTCCCCCACATCAGAAGCAGCCTATTGATTTCAGCTTTGTTTACGCATCCAAATTTGCATGTGGGGAAACGCTGTGACTCAGCTACAGTGGAAACACAGCCTCAGGCCTGGAACCCACTACAAAACGTTATCACTAATCGCAATCGCTAGCGTTTTGTATGAGCAGTTTGTAAGCGATTTCATGAGCATTTTAGGAAGCGATTTTAGAAAGTGTAATCAATTTGCCAGCGGTTGTGTAGCGTTTAGCGTTTTAAAGTCTGATTGGTCCTTTCAATTATTTTTAATTTTGTTACAGTGTACATTAACTTTAAAACGCTAGCAAAATCGCTCTGTGCAAGTTTTGATGAGCGATTACGCCAGTGATCACGCTCCCTAAACGCTCAAAAAAAAAAAAAAAAAAAAAAAAAAAATCGCTCTGGTGGGTTCCAGCCATTAGGGCTGGAACCCACAGGAGCGCTTTTGGCAGCGTTTTGGCAGCACTGCGATACGCTAGCAGTTTGCCAAAACGCTGGGCTAATGTTAATGGATGGGGCAACTTCCACAGGAGTGTTTGCGTTTCCCAGAAACGCAAACGCAGGACCTGCAGCATTTTGGGAGCGTTAGCGCTTCAATGTAAAGTATTGAAACGCTAGCAGAAACGCTCAGCAAAACCTAAACTGAGCGGTTTTGCTAGCGTTTTGCGGTTCAGCACACTGTAACAAAATTAAAAATAATTCACAGGACCAATCAGGATAAAAACGCAAAACGCTACGCACCCGCTGGGCAGAAAAATACAATGTTGCAAAACACGACCAAAAACGTGCATGAATCCGCTTGCAAACCGCTCAGACAAAACGCTAGCGGTTGCGTTTTGCGTTTGCGGTTTTCAGTGGGTTCCAGGCCTTAGTGAAGTGTAAATATGCATTCAAATGAGATTAGAGTAGTCTTTTTATGCTATTTGCTTGGGGGTTTCAGATTTCAACAGCAACTGGTATGAGTGTATTAAGTGATAAAGATGCTAATCCTGCATTCAAAACTTGCAAAACTTTTTCTGCTGTTATGATTTGGAGTTATCACATACTTTAGGAGCACTGGCCCTTTAGTAGTCAGTGCCAAACAGTTGTATGCTGGGGGTTCTTTTTATCTATAATATATTCCTCCTCTTCCATTTATTTCCCTAACTCAGGGGTCTGCAACCTTTAAGACATAAAGAGCCACTTGCACCCGTTTCCGAAAAGAGAAAAAAACTGGGAGCCGCAAAACCATTATAAAACAAATCTAACACTGCATATATTGTTTCTTACCTTAAGGCTGCTTACACACTAAGACGTTACAGGTTAGTGCGCCTGTAACGCTCCCCCAATGCACAGCAATGTAACACAAGTGGGCTGTTCACACAGCCCACGTTGCGTTACATGTAACGCTGCACGTTCTGCCGAAAGTGCAGCATGCTACGGCGTTAGAGCGGCCATAGCCGCGTTAGACTGTTTGCACATGCTCAGTGGGGGGCGGAGAGGAGACGGGGCGATGCAGCTACAGTAGCCGCGCACATGGCTACTTAATATTCACTGCACTGGCGGCTGCTGATTGGCCAGCGGGACCACGTGATGCGGAGTGTCTCGCTCCGCATCACGTGGTCCCGCCGGCCAATCAGCGCCACTCTGGGAGACCTTACATGGATAGAGCCGCCTAACGCGGCTCACTCTACCGTCCTCTCCCGCACCACCATACGTTGCATTAGGTGCACGTTATGCGACCTTAACATAGCACCTAACGCAACGTCTTGGTGTGCAAGTAGCCTAATGCTATATACAGGATCAGATATGACCCCAATATGCACAAATTGTTAGCAGATATGACCCCAATATGCACAAATTGTTAGCAGATATGACCCCAATATGCACAAATTGTTAGCAGATATGACCCCAATATGCACAATCCTTCAGCAGATCTGACCCCAATATGCACAATCCTTCAGCAGATATGAAAAGAAAAACCCATTTACTCACCTAGTCAGAAGACCTCCTGTCCCGATCTCCTCCTGTCCCGACCTCCGGTCCCGACCTCCTTGTGGCGCGCAACTCCTACGATCCTCTTCCTTCCCGACGTCACGTCTTGCCTGCATTAAACTGCAGGGCTACGGGAAAATGGCCGCCCGAAGCCCTGCACTGCATCGGTCCGGCGGCCTCTCTTATAGGCTGCCGGCCAGCGGCAGCACACGACACACGCGTGCCGCAGCCACTGACATACACTACCGGAGCCGCGGCAAAGGTGAAAAAGAGCCGCATGCGGCTCTGGAGCCGCGGGTTGCAGGCCCCTGCCCTAACTAGCCTATCTGAAACATTATCCTCTGCTTACTTGTGTTTACAAGCAAGACTGAGGTGACTCAGCGTTTGGTGGAGAAAAAAAAATAAAAAAGTGCAAAAGACAGTGCAGTTCCTAGTATACACCTCAGTGGGAGTGTCTGAAGACTCTGGGAGGAGGGCAGCTAATGAATACACAATGAGCAAGTAAATGGAGGGGGGAAAACAAGAGTCAGGGAGGATATGATGTCAACGTCCCCTAAAACGCAACGTCCCACTGTGAAACCAGCCTAAGGCCTGGAACCCACTGAAATCAGCAAACGCAACCGCTAGAGTTTTGTCTGAGCGGTTTGCAAGCAGATTCATGCGCGTTTTCGGTCGTATTGTATTTTTTTCCTCAGCAGTTGTGTAGCGCTTTGTGCTTTTATCCTGATTGGTCCTGTGAATTATTTATCATTTTGTTACAGTGTGCTGAACCGCAAAACGCTAGCAAAACCGCTCAGTTTAGGTTTTGCTGAGCGTTTCAATACTTCACATTGAAGCACTAACGCTCTCAAAATGCTGCACATCCTGCGTTTGCATTTCTGGGAAACGCAACCCCCCCCCCCCCCCCTCCGAAGTTGCCCAATCCATTAACATTAGCCCAGCGTTTTGGCAAAGTGCTAGCGTATCACAGCGCTGCCAAAAGCGCTCCTGTGGGTTTCAGCCCTTAAACTGTTTCAATTGCATCTTGGCTTTGAGCGCAGTTCTTTTTAACAGAACTTTATATTTTGTTTACACAACAATTGGAGAACGCGAACCACGTTTGCAAGGCCTAGTGTTGACACTCCATATGCAGCCAAGGTGGCCATTTGCATCCCGATTTCCATTTAGCGTGTATACATACCTTTGGCATTAACCTCCTGAGCGGTATGGACGAGCTCAGCTCGTCCATCACCGCCGGAGGCTGCCGCTCAGGCCCTGCTGGGCCGATTTTTATCAAATAAAGTGCAGCACACGCAGCCGGCACTTTGCCAGCCGCGTGTGCTGCCTGATCGCCGCCGCTCTGCGGCGATTCGCCGCGAGCAGCGGCAAAAGAGGGCCCCCCTAGCCGCCTGAGCCCTGCGCAGCCGGAACAAAAAGTTCCGGCCAGCGCTAAGGGCTGGATCGGAGGCGGCTGACGTCAGGACGTCGGCTGACGTCCATGACGTCACTCCGCTCGTCGCCATGGCGACGATCTAAGCAAAACAAGGAAGGCCGCTCATTGCGGCCTTCCTTGTTTATTAT